>NC_139994.1:57987023-58119199 GCF_964263955.1 Coregonus lavaretus
AATACGTAAAATACCATGCATTTATGTGTCTTTTTAGTAAAGGCGTTTATATATATTTGACTTCTCGGAACTTGGTATTTGGTCTTGCCATCTCCCCAACCACAGACTCCACCCACACATGATCTGTGGGAGAGAGCAGCTCTTGGCACTAAGCTGTGATGTGCTTAAAATATCAACCCCTTTCCTCTGTTGAGCTGGCCTTAACAGGGGTTAATTTGCCGTTAAAGGGTTAAACAAACGGTCATTTGTAGTTTACGCCTAGGCGAAATCCTCTTTTGTAGGATCAAATTCTCACCTAATAACATGAAACAATTGTGTGGTAATATTATTTTAGGCTAGCCTGTTTTGTGTCCAGTTTAGGCTTTAGCAATTTGTTTCAATAATGACCAAACCAAACAAATCCCAGAATGCCTTTTGGCCTGTCCTGGTGAATTGTGTCCTGGGTTCAGTGAGGTGAAAGGTAATGGGGATTAAACGGGGAAAGGTATGTGTCAGTTTCAATGGGCCTGATCTGGAGTGGTCTTTGGAGTATTTGGAGAGGGGATAAAATGCAGACTAAGGAACACTTTGATAAATTGGAGGGGGGGGGGTCGGTCCCTTTTACCCTGTGAGGTCGTCCAACTTATGAAACAACATTGCTCCATTTTATATAAACTGCCATGGAGGCAAAATGTTTAAACAGCTACAGTGGGGAGAACAAGTATTTGATACACTGCCGATTTTGCAGGTTTTCCTACTTACAAAGCATGTAGAGGTCTGTCATTTTTATCATAGGAACACTTCAACTGTGAGAGACGGAATCTAAAACAAAAATCCAGAAAATCACATTGTATGATTTTTAAGTAATTAATTTGCATTTTATTTTACCTGAAGAGAGCTGGGAACACAGTCTCAAAGAAAACCATTAGTAACACACTACGCCGTCATGGATTAAAATCCTGCAGCGCACGCAAGGTCCCCCTGCTCAAGCCAGCGCATGTCCAGGCCCGTCTGAAGTTTGCCAATGACCATCTGGATGATCCAGAGGAGGAATGGGAGAAGGTCATGTGGTCTGATGAGACAAAAATAGAGCTTTTTGGTCTAAACTCCACTCGCCGTGTTTGGAGGAAGAAGAAGGATGAGTACAACCCCAAGAACACCATCCCAACCGTGAAGCATGGAGGTGGAAACATAATTCTTTGGCGATGCTTTTCTGCAAAGGGGACAGGACGACTGCACCGTATTGAGGGGAGGATGGATGGGGCCATGTATTGCGAGATTTTGGCCAACAACCTCCTTCCCTCAGTAAGAGCATTGAAGATGGGTCGTGGCTGGGTTTTCCAGCATGACAACGACCCGAAACACACAGCCAGGGCAACTAAGGAGTGGCTCCGTAAGAAGCATCTCAAGGTCCTGGAGTGGCCTAGCCAGTCTCCAGACCTGAACCCAATAGAAAATCTTTGGAGGGAGCTGAAAGTCTGTATTGCCCAGCAACAGCCCCGAAACCTGAAGGATCTGGAGAAGGTCTGTATGGAGGAGTGGGGCAAAATTCCTGCTGCAGTGTGTGCAAACCTGGTCAAGACCTACAGGAAACGTATGATCTCTGTAATTGCAAACAAAGGTTTCTGTACCAAATATTAAGTTCTGCTTTTCTGATGTATCAAATACTTATGTCATGCAACAAAATGCAAATTAATTACTTAAAAATCATACAATGTGATTTTCTGAATTTTTGTTTTAGATTCCGTCTCTCACAGTTGAAGTGTACCAATGATAAAAATTACAGACCTCTACATGCTTTGTAAGTAGGAAAACCTGCAAAATTGGCAGTGTATCAAATACTTGTTCTCCCCACTCTATGTGTCAAAAATGTTATGGAAATGGAACGGAAAGCTATAAACCATGACATAAAAATAATGTCCTGACCCAACACTTGCACTTGACCCACCCCCCTTTCTAGCTCTGACTCTGCTGATAGCAACTTTATTGTGGAAAAAGGTACTTACTATGCCTGTGATAAGAGCGAGACACAGAGAGAGATAAAGAGAGATGTATAGAGACAGACATCTCCCTGAGCATACTGCTAAATAAGACAAGTTCATCAAAAGCGCCAAGCTCGAGACAAATCTAATAGCAAGGGCATTCTGGATGACTGCCCCTCTAAAGGCAGATACATCCATGATGTCTGGACCTCCGTGACCTCATATACACTGCTGCATTCTGGGCCTTAACCTCAGCAGAGTGCACTATGACAGTGACCTATTATCGTCTCTTCTGCTGCAGTAATGATACAGGAGGCTTCCCCCGACAGGCAGGCCCCTAATACAGCCCTCGTAATCCTCTGGAATCCGTAATGCAGATGGGGAGAAAACAAGAAAAACATATACGTTGCTAATGATATGGGATTGGAATTCATGGGACTATTAATGGGTTCAGTATATGGATGAGCAATATCAAGACTAAACCTGGGAATCAGAATAATCATCAGTGTACACGGCAAACGAGTTATGTGTTGATAACCCTCGTCTAGTCTAATTGAAATTGGGGGTTGAAGTTAGTGCTTGCTGTAGTCCTGTCTAGCCTGTATATTTGTCGACTCGATAGTACGATATTCCTATCTCTATAGTCTGTATGCATTTGTGGTGGATTATTTTGATAAGTATTTATGTAAGATTAAGATTAACACTGAGTAATCTGTATCCTGGGGGGGGGGGGGTAAACAGTAAGCACATAGACTAAATAAATCTTAGACAGTAGGACTATAGCTGATTAAACTAAATGTAAAGAGATATTGTACATACTCAGAAAAGACCAAGAGTTAGTCAATTGCCATTCTTTTGGTGTTGTTTCACAAGCAAGACAGTATAGTATTTGCATATACTATAAGTAAGGGATGCAAACAAAATGTATCACAAAGATACAGTCCTCGTTTGCCCTTTTCTCTTCTCTCAGTGTTTCAAGGGAGAAGGAGAGTTTTTCATTATTGAATTCAAGGCTTAAAAAGCAGCGGTGCCACCTCGAATAACGTTACATTCAAACATGACTGCCATTCTTGAAAATAAAGCTAGAAAGACAACGCCCCATTCAATTGGCTGCTCGCTGAGTGGAATGAGATCATTTCAAGGTTGCCTCGAATCGACACGAAAACATGTCTCCCTGAATTAATGTTTGTGCTGAAATCCTATAAAACACTATTTAGATACACCAATAGATTTTCTTTGTCGAAAAAGTAAATTTGATGAAGTGATTCAGTTCAAATGATCTTGGACCATGCATGTCTTTTGAAGCCCTCTACACTTTTATGGAAACTTGCCAGAAAAAAACACATTTACAAGTCAACCAGGATACCTTTACTGACTGGGGACCAAAGAAACATACAGTGGCTTGCGAAAGTATTAACCCCTTGGCATTTTTCCTATTTTGTTGCCTTACAACCTAGAAGTAAAATTGATTTTTTGGGGGTTTGTATCATTTGATTTACACATGTGTATGTAAATTGTGGTTGGACCCCAGGAAGAGTAGCTGCTGCCTTGACAGCCGCTAATGGGGATCTGTAATAAATACAAATAAAACATGCCTACCACTTTGATGCAAAATATTTTTTCTTGTGAAACAAACAAGAAATAAGACAAAAAAACAGATAACTTGAACGTGCATAACTATTCACCCAAAAGAAAGGTAACACCTGTGAGATGTATCTTGAAGTGAAATCATTAATGTGGGTATTACTGTGTCAGAGTACATCAAGCTAGAACACAGCATAAATTGGGAGGTTTTGATTCCGCCTGAAAGTAACTTCAGGTTTTATAGGGAATGCTTTATTGGACTTATGCAGCTGCAGCCCCTAAACACTATGGGACCACAGCCCAATATCTGACGAGTACTTATGTGAAGTTTGATGCCAATAAAGTAAAGTAAACCAAAGTTGTCGGGGTTTTAGTTGAAGTATGTTCAAATGGAGACATTTGGGTAGATTTGGGCACCATCAGTGCCATTTGACTTTTATCAGGTACCAGACAGCAAAAGTCATTTCATTTCACTAACATATCACTATATGTGTACATTCCATCAAAATACAACTGTTTTGATGTTGTTTCCAATGTTCTCCCAGACCTCTATACGTGTTCCCATTAAAATAAACCATACAATGGGAAAGTTTGACTCCAAACTGAGCAGATTTATTATAAACTATAAACAACAAATTTAAAAACTGTCCACACAGCCCAAAACTATAAACAATGATATGGTGTCCTTGGGTGGGTTGTCACACAAAATGTAGACCCTTTTTACCCTAAAACTTGCTGTCGTGCCAATCCTTGAAACATTTACGCTTTGATGTT
Source organism: Coregonus lavaretus (assembly GCF_964263955.1). Taxonomy (NCBI): domain Eukaryota; kingdom Metazoa; phylum Chordata; class Actinopteri; order Salmoniformes; family Salmonidae; genus Coregonus; species Coregonus lavaretus. The sequence continues at coordinate 57,991,343 of NC_139994.1, forward strand.
ATGCAAAAGGGACTTGGCACCTCCTGCAGTAGGTGTTTTCACTTTGGGGACGCCAACATCCAGACATCTCCTACAGTTCTTCCTGTCTTTGCTGGCATCATCACCATAGTATTCTGCATGCAGGATGTTGGTGGTGGTCGTGGTGGAGGTTGTGGTTCAGACTGTTTAGCAAAGCTCACCATTTCTGTGAGTAGCTTTTCCCTGAACTTCTTCTGTGTGTACGGCTTAGAGGGGTTGTTCTTATGGAGTTCTTTGTGAAGTAGGAAACTATTTACAACAGCAATATCAACAAAATGAAAAATAAAAGTATTATACCATTTCATCGTCTTGTGGTGAACACTGTAGTATCCAATCAATGCGTCGGCTAAAGGAAAGGGGAGACCATGATGCAGTGGTGTTGATTGTGGGGCCTGGGACTCTGGTGGGCATAAACCGGATTGGGTCTGGTCGTTCATCATTCTCTTCTCTATTATGCCACCTATCTTCTTCTTCCTCCTCTTCTTCCTCCCCGACTCTTGGAGTGGCAGGCCTACCTCCACCACGCTGACTTGGATGCGCTGACTTTGAGAAAGCTTTCCCCTTTCTTTTGGGTTGAGAGCTCTTTACAGGGGACTCAGTGTCCGATGAAGACCGTGGCCGAGGGAGGGGAGCAGAAGTGCGTTGTCTAGACAAGCGGCCAGGCTGAGGAAGAGGAGGCTCTGCCTGAGGAAGGGGAAGCTGTGGCTGAGGGGGCAGATGCTCTGGCTGTGGCTCATCACCCCTATAGTCATCTTCACTGTGCAAACAAGACAAAAGAGAAAAGAAAATCATGACTAAAACACACTTGTATTCATTCAAAACAGTCAGATATATAAAATAAATAGTTAGAACTATGAGAATGTTGACTAAAGTGATAATTCAGTGACAATAAATAATACACATAGCATTCTATTGTAAGTAAACTTGCGTGTGGGCCTCTAAGCTAAGCTAGCGCTAACTAACGTTGAGCTTCAGTTACTCAAATAGATATTTTAGAATGTATGTTTTGTACTCATACAATAAATTAGTAATAGTAGTATTAGAAGTAATAAATAACAACGGGATTACATACTCTTCTGATACTTGAGTAGGGCCCTGGACACGATAACCTTCGTTCTCGTCGTTGGGGTCTGATACGTCCGGTCTAAGCAGGTCCTCATCGTCCGATTCAGAGTCAATGGGGATACATGGAGTCCAACTTTCATCTGTTACAATTAATAACGCCTCTGTAACTGTATATTTGTTACTAGAGCCTGCCATATTTTTATAAACTTTGCGTTTTCCCTCCGAAATTCAAGTGCTGTTGTGCACTCTGTGTAACCGTGCGTAATGCAGCAAGTCAACTAATATGAGACAATGAGGTGCGCATTTGGATATTTCAACAACCGGTTGGTCAATTGTGACATGTGACCCCTCTATCGAAAGCTCTGGATCAATATAATTAAATTAGCACAATTGCAAGCCACTGTGATTGCATTATATATCCAGAAAAAATGCGACAAAAGTGCCTGTTGTGATTGAAACAAACTACTGACTTCATCTTCAAACACATTCTTGGCCATGTAAAATGATGGAAACTCATTGAAATCGACTCGGAATGAGAGAGAGACACTAGAGTATCTTTTCAAGTGGTTTTATTCGATCAGACACTACTTTTGGTAACAAAAACAACAAAGGTAAGATGCAGTTTGTTGTTGTGATAAAAAAATGGAAGTTTGTTATTGACGTTCTTTGATTAATAGTTTAGTGAGTGTTGGTCATTGAGGAACACGGCTATCACTGTTGGAATCTGTGGTAGCAGCTTTCGAATGGTGTATCGTTTGTGTGGATAGGTTGAGAAAAATAAGTTATCTGTCTACGAATATACGGGCATGCACGGTTTCAAAATACAGTATTGGTTTTGCTATATGCTTATATATTTGCTTGGAGTCTGAATATTATTTAGTTTGGGCAACAACAGTTTAGCTAGATTCACAGTTGAGACGCTTCTCATTCCAGTGGTGTATAACATTCAGGTATTCACACATGTTTAAAAACCGTACTACGTCATTGTTTGAGATTGCGAGAGGAGTACCCCGGATATGGGGAACCTCGTGATGAAGAGGTTAAATGTTTCCCCTTAAACCACTTGAGTGTTGCTTTAGCAGTATACTTAGGGTCATTGTCCTGCTGGAAGGTGAACCTCCGTCCCAGTCTCAAATCTCTGGAAGACTGAAACAGGTTTCCCTCAAGAATTTCCCTGTATTTAGCGCCATCCATCATTCCTTCAATTCTGACCAGTTTCCCAGTCCCTGCCGATGAAAAACATCCCCACAGCATGATGCTGCCACCACCATGCTTCACTGTGGGTATGGTGTTCTCAGGGTGATGAGAGGTGTTGGGTTTGAACCAGACATAGCGTTTTCCTTGATGGCCAAAAAGCTACATTTTAGTCTCATCTGACCAGAGTACCTTCTTCCATATGTTTGGGGAGTCTCCCACATGCCTTTCGGCGAACACCAAACGTGTTTGCTTATTTTTTTCTTCAAGCAATACCTTTTTTCTGGCCACTCTTTCGTAAAGCCCAGCTCTGTGGAGTGTACGTCTTAAAGTTGTCCTATGGACAGATACTCCAATCTCCGCTGTGGAGCTTTGCAGCTCCTTCAGGGTTATCTTTGGTCTCTTTGTTGCCTCTCTGATTAATACCCTCCTTGCCTGGTCCATGAGTTTTGGTGGGCGGCCCTCTCTTGGCAGGTTTGTTGTGGTGCCATATTCTTTCCATTTTTTTATAATGGATTTAATGGTGCTCCGTGGGATGTTCAAAGTTTCTGATATTTTTTTATAACCCTACCCTGATCTGTACTTCTCCACAACTTTGTCCCTGACCTGTTTGGAGAGCTCCTTGTTCTTCATGGTGCGGCTTGCTTGGTGGTGCCCCTTGCTTAGTGGCGTTGCAGACTCTGGGGCCTTTCAGAACAGGTGTATATATACTGAGCTCATGTGACAGATCATTTGACACTTAGATTGCACACAGGTGGACTTTATTTAACTAATTATGTGACTTCTGAAGGTAATTGGTTGCACCAGATCTTATTTAGGGGCTTCATAGCAAAGGGGGTGAATACATATGCACGCACCACTTTTCCGTTATTTATATTTTAGCATTTTTTGAAACAAGTTATTTTTTTCATTTCACTTCACCAATTTGGACTATTTTGTGTATGTCCATTACATGAAATCCAAATAAAAATCCATTTAAATTACAGGTTGTAATGCAACAAAATAGGAAAAACGCCAAGGGGGATGAATACTTTTGCAAGGCACTGTATCATTAGCTTCTTATCAGAGAATGAAGCAGGTGTGTGTACTGCCAGGTCTTCAAGCCAATTAGTGCTGGAAAATATCTCTGTGTCATAGTGATATTTTGCCTCAATACTTTGAATAATTCTGACTTTGCGAGTATAGGGAATTACGTGTGTAGGACCCCCTTCTGTTTCAATCTATAGCTCCATACCCCTAAATTGCAATAGAAAACATGTTGGGCTTGGTGTGCCAAAATATAATCTGAGTGATATAGACATCATTTTTTTAGAAAATAAAAGGTAAACAATAGCTTTTTTGAAATTGATCATAAAATTACACTTCAAGCAATAATCAAATCATAGCCGTATAACTTGACACCTAACATCACATTCTGATGACCAGTATTCAAGATGTGTTAAAAATTGTACCATTGTACAACCAAGTTTCTATGTTCATCAGGCTAATAACTTGAATATGTGCATTTTTGGGGGCCCTAAGCGAGATTTGGGTCCCCGAAAAACTGACGGCAGAGAGACACATTTTCAGCTTTAAAGTTAATGTCCTGCAATTCTACACATTTTGCCATGGTGTTCTGCAATTCTAAATGTCTAAATTGCATGTTGTATGCCCTCTTGTGTAACCTCTCCCTGACCCAGTCTGTTTCAAGCAGACCACCATAGTCCCTGTGCCCAAGAACGCCAAGGTAACCTGTCTAAATAACTATCGCCCCCGTAGCACTCACATCTGTAGCCATGAAATGCTTTGAAAGGCTGGTCATTGCTCGTATCAACACCATCATCCCAGACACCCCAGACCCACTCCAATTCGCATACCGCCCCAACAGATCTGCAGATGAAGCAATCTTCATTGCACTCCACACTGCCCTTTCTCACCTGGACAAGAGGAATACCTATGTGAGAATGCTGTTCATTGATTACAACTCAGCGTTCAACACCAAAATGCCCTCCAAGCTCATCACTAAGCTAAGGACCCTGGGACTGAACACTTCCCTCTGCAACTAGATCCTGGACTTCCTGACGGGCTTCCCCCAGGTGGTGTGGGTAGGCAACAATGTGCCATGCAGACCCTAAACAAGGGGCCCCTCAGAGGTTCGTGCTTAGTCCCCTCTTGTATTCCCTCTTCACCCACGACTGCGTGGCCACACACGACTCCAACACCATCATTACGTTTGCAGACGATGGTGGAGGCCTGATCACCGACGTCAATGAGACAGCCTATAGGGAGGAGGTCAGAGACCTGGCAGTGTTGTGCCAGGACAACAACCTCTCCCTCAGCGTCAGCAAGACAAAGGAGCTGATCGTGGACCACAGGAAACGGTGGGCCGAGCACGCTCCCATTCACATTGACAGGGCTGTAGTGGAGTGGGTCGGGAGCTTTAAGTTCCTCTGTGTCCTCATCACTAAAGATCTATCATGCTCCACACACACAACACAGTCATGAAGAGGGCACAACAACGCCTCTTCCCCGTTAGGAGGCTTAAAAGATTTGGCATGGGCCCTCAGATCCTCAAAAAGTTATACAGCTCCACCATTGAGAGCATCTTGACTGGCTGCATCACCGCTTGGTATGGTAACTGCTTGGCATCCGACCGCAAGGTGCTACAGAGGGTAATGCGTACAGCCCAGTACATCACTCAGGCCGAGCTCCCTGCCATCCAGGACCTCTATACCACGCGGTGTCACCCAAGTCACGGCAAGCGGTACCAATGCACCAAGTCTGGAACCAACAGGACCCTGAACAGCTTCTACCCCTAAGCCATAAGACTGCTAAATAGTTAGTTAAATAGTTAACCAAATAGCTACCCAGACTTTCGGCATACTTATAGAGAATGGCACTCAACATGTACTGCACTGACACAAATGTCTGATGATTGGTTGAAAGAAATTGATAATAAGAAGATTGTGGGAGCTGTACTGTTAGATTTCACTGCAGCCTTTGGCATTATTGACCATAACCTGTTGTTGAGAAAACGTATGTGTTCTGGCTTTTCAACCTCTGCCATATCCTGGATTCAGAGATATCTATCTAATCGAACTCAGAGGGATTTCTTTAATGGAAGCTTCTCTAATGTTAAACATGTAAAGTGTGGTGTACCGCAGGGCAGCTCTCCAGGCCCTCTACTCTTTTCTATTTTTACCAATGACCTGCCACTGGCATTAAACAAAGCATTTGTGTCCATGTATGCTGATGATTCAACCATATACGCATCAGCAACCACAGCTAATGAAGTCACTGAAATCCTTAACAAAGAGTTGCAGTCTGTTTTGAAATGGGTGGCCAGTAATAAACCGGTCCTTAACATCTCTAAAACTAACAGCATTGTATTTGGGACAAATCATTCCCTAAGTTCTAGTCCTCAGCTGAATCTGGTAATGAATGGTGTGGCTGTTGAACAAGTTGAGGAGACTAAATTATTTGGTGTTACCTTAGATTGTAAACTGTCATGGTCAAAACATATAGATTCAATGGTTGTAAAGATGGGGAGAGGTCTGTAATAAAAATATGCTCTGCTTTTATGACACCGCACTCCAAAATACAAGTCTGGCACGTCTTGCTCTTCATTGTAATTGCATGCCAGTCTCTCTTGGCTTAGAGTTGAGGAGAGACTGACTGCATCACTTCTTCTTTTTATAAGAAACATTAATGGGTTGAAAATTCCAAATTGTTTGCATGGTCAACTTACACACAGCTCTGACACACACACTTACCCCACCAGACATGCAACCAGGGGTCTTTTCACAGTCCCCAAATAAAGCGTACAGCATTATATAGAGTCATTACTGCATGGAATTCCCTTCCATCTCATTTTGCTCAAATGAACAACACAACTGGCTTCAAAAAACAGATAAAGCTGTATTATGTCATGTTTCATGTTTTGTGTGGACCCCAGGAAGAGTAGTTGCTGCTTTTACAACAGCTAATGGGGATCCTAATAAAATACCCAATAAAATACCAAATACGCATTGACCCTTTTTGCACTAACTTTTTTTACTCATCACAGACAATTACTTCGTACCCCTGCACATCAACTCGGTATTGGTACCCTGTGTACATAGCCAAGTTATCGTTACTCATTGTGTATTTATTATTACTTTTATTATTATCTGTTTTACTTTTCTATTATTATATAATTTTGTTTCTCTCTGCATTGTTGGGAAGGGCCTTAAGTAAGATTTCACTGTTAGTCTATACCTGTTGTTTACGAAGCATGTGATGAATACATTTTGATTTGATTTGATTTGTATTCTACTATACTAACTCTCAACAATAAGTTGGGAGCCCGACTGACTTCCTAAAAAAAAAGCCTCCTTAGTGGTCCTGGCAGGCCAAACCAAGCGTTGTCGAAGACCAAGTTTGACCCGCGGTCCCCAGTTTGGTCGACCCTGCCATGGTCATATCCAGGAGTCTAGAAGGAAAAAACTGTGTAAATCTCTTGGAAGGCTGGATGTCCTGTCCTGTCCTGTCGTGTTCTTGTAAGGATTCAACGTTTCTCTATTACTTGCATTGTTAGGTTTGTGTTTTTTTGTGTTCGATATTTTGAATGCTCTCATGATTTGGAATTTCTTGAAAACAAATACTGTAATTTGTGCATACAATGTAATTACAATGTGGGTACACACTGCATAGCCGAGTACAACTTTATAATTTGTGTCTTGCACAATTTCAAGGATATGTCAACTGTAATAAAAAAAGCAATATTTCTAGAGGGTCAATTCTGGGCCCTATCCTTTTTTCCCTGTGCATTCTTTGCTTTGGTGACATCATCCACAATCATAACATTCAGTTTCATTGCTATACGGATGACACACAGCTTTATTTACTAATCAGACCCAGTGACCAAGCTAGCATAGCTACCCTTCAAAGGTGTCTTGCTGACATCAAATGTTGGATGTATGACAATTTTCTCCAGCTCAATGATAAGAAATCAGAGGTTGTTTTATTTGGCCCCCACCTTGCTAGAACCCAGATTGTAGATAACCTTGGTCATTTGTCCACAAATGTAAAGGTCGTAGCCGGCCGCGACCGGGAGACCCATGGGGCGGCGCATAATTGGCCCTGCGTCGTCCAGGGTAGGGGAGGGAATGGCCGGCAGGGATGTAGCTCAGTTGGTAGAGCATGGCGTTTGCAACGCCAGGGTTTTGGGTTCAATTCCCACGGGGGGCCAGTATGAAAAATAAAATAATGTATGCACTCACTAACTGTATGTCGCTCTGGATAAGAGCGTCTGCTAAATTACTAAAATGTAAAAAAATGTAAAGCCTACGGCCAGAAACCTTGGTGTCTTCTTTGACCCTGACCCAAACCTCGAGCTGCATGTAAAGAAGGTTGTCCAGACCTGCCTTTATCAGCTAAGAAATATAGCTAAAGTCAATAATTTTATTTCAGTCACTGAGCTGGAGAAAGTTATACATGCTTTTATTTCCTCACGCCTAGATTACTGTAACTCTTTGTATACCTGTCTCAGTCAGAAATCACTCCATCATCTACAGTTAGTTAAAAATGCTGCAGCTCAGCTTTTAACAGGCATCATAAAATGTAACCATATAAAACCTATTTTAGCTTCTCTACACTGGCTACCAGTCACTTTTAGAATAGATTTTAAAATAGCATTGATCATGTTTAAGGTTTGGTTTAGCCCCATTCTATATCTCTGATATTTCATCTCCCGACGAGCCAGGACGCAGCCTGAGATCCTCTGGCAGGGCACTGTTGACCATTCCAATGTCTAGGTTGAAAACGAAAGGAGACCGGGCATTTGCCATTAGGCCATGGTCTGCCAGAGGAGATCAGGCTTGAAGATTCAGTGGCTCTTTTTAAATCCCTGCTGAAGACACACTTTTATAAAGATGCTTTTAATGTATGATTTGAATTAATCCTCCTTACTCCTGTCTTTGTTTATTTGTAAGTACATAAAAAAAAAAAAAAAAAAAAAAAAAATATTGGCTGTCGAAACGTTGATATTAAATTATTGCATCTGAGCTCCTAGAGTGTGTGGCTATCCTTTTCTTTATCAAGTGAAGCACTTTGTTAGCTGTATTGAAAAGCACTCTACAAATAGTTATTATTATAGAGTGAGGTTAGATTTAACCACAATAATTAGACTACAAACCTAATGCATATAAATTGTACAATGTGATATTACACAAACTGCAAATGAACATCACTGTTCTAAGTAGAAAAGAGAGCCTACATTCCTGCCTACTAGGTTTTAGACCCACTTAAAGTAACTGTCCAGTGTTTCCAGATTTCTATTAAATATGATCTATAATTAATTACAATATGAGTTAAATAGTTTTCCTTCCAAAAAAAGTTAAAAAGTTAAAAAGCAGCTTTTCTGTTTTGGAATGGTGTGGGCGTACCCCAACAACAGAATGGTGTATACCGGTCATTAAAAATATTTATGATAGTAGACCGCTGATTGGCCAGCTCAGCCAATGAGTCAACGTGACATCATGTTCTATGTGGAAATAGCAATAGTCTTTTTTTTTTATGGTTTGTTTGAGATACAAGTTTGAGGTGGGGTTTTTTAAGTGTTTTTTGACCAATTTATGCTTTGACCACAAATACGAGTATAGGACGAGTCAACAACATCTTTTCGGTATGAGTTAACAGAATATTAACTTTTAAAAGTGAGATTTTCACTGGACAGTTACTTTAATGTAAAGTGCCAATGTATGTTTCACCTGTGTTTTTCTCTCAGTAGTATTTTTCGATGGGGGTCACTCGGTGAAGACACTGTATAAGGTTATAGTTGAGGTATTGTCATGCCGCCCTAGTCACAGATTCTCACACAGTCTCTTCAGAATGACCAAAACAAGACGTCAAGCAAAGAACTGCAGAGCCTGAAATATGATATAGGCCATAAGAGCCCCTCTTAGGGATGAGTCATATGTTCTCAAGTCCAGCATGGGTGAATTGAACAATTAGACACATCATAAGTTTATCATGAGACAATTATGAAAAATGGATGATGCGTGATGCCTGTAGGGTTATCACAGATCATATCACACTTAAAAACAAAAATATTTTTTGTCAACTAACCTAAAAGACGTTAATCCTACAAAGCACAGGAAATAAAAGAGATTCCATTTTCAGAATTAGGTGGACAGAACTTGGTGGTCCATCAACAATCCTAAATTCAACTAAAAACTTTACTGAGACTTGGTAAGAAAATACACAATAAAGTTGAAATGCTTATGAAGTCAATCTATAATAACAAATTGGGAAAATATTGAATCTAGTAATGTAAATGGAGGTTTAAAATTCTGATTGGTTATTGGTTATCAGCCTTTAGCCATGGTATATTGGCCATTTACCACACACCCTCGTGCCTTATTGCTTAATTATAAATAAATACAAAACACATATCTGACCATATGATAACGCCCCATATTGTACGAGGCAAATGTGATCTTAACCTAACATTTATCATGAAACGATTAAAACAAAATATTGATTAGTAATGCACTTCATTAAAGGTCGGTAATGAACCCTATAACATTATAACATTCAATAAACATTTCGAATATCAATGGTGGCTTAGTTTTACTAAATTGTGTTGAAGACACTTGGGAAATTGTTTGGGATATTGTTTGATGTTTTACTGGCCAAGTTCAGAACATAATGTGGAATTTTAAATAAAATAAAAAGTTAGAAGCAATAGCAGAGTTTATGCATTTTTTAATGATAATAATAATATACACAATGCTCCTAAACTGAATTTCATTGCTTTCATAAAGACTATTCAAGAAAACATGTTTTACACATATAATACAATAAACAATAAACACGCTATACAATACACAACTTATTAGAACTTCAGGCCCAATAAAACATGATATTTCACACGCGGGTTTGCATTATTTCTGTTAGTTTATTATACTAAAATACGACTATACAGGAAACCACTTGAATGTAGGCTACCCTGTTATAAAATTATTTACTATTAATTTGGCTAAACAACTTGAAAGTTGGTAGCCCTACAATAAATACGATATCATTATTTGACTGAGATATCTTGGGACGCATATTGGACACTAAAGTAGGCCTAACTTATAAAAGTAGGCCAAAGAAAAAACGAAAACATGTTGACTAAACAATTACAACATAATAAGCCTGTTCAAATAGAGGAAAACTAGTCCCAGAACAATAGCTTACATTTCCTGCTAAATAATGCCAGGATATCATTGGCCATAGTGACAAATAATGCTAAATTAATTCCTGCAATATCGAAATCCTATACCTGGACTTTCTATTCCCTTTTAGATAATGGGGTTAAAAAATGCTTCGCTAAACTGAATTGACTGTGAAATGCTGTTGATAATCTATTGCTATTCAATGAATTGCACGTGTCCACCCTCCTATCAATTGAATAATTATTGCACGAGAACGAATGCACGCAGGCAAATATGAATGGTACAATAAATCTAGAGCTTGCATAGACAGAAGTAGCCAATAGGAGGTACTGTGTCATTCTCCAAGAAGCGGTCTCTTCTTCTACTATGCATCCCAGCCCGGGGACACCGCCGTATCTCTGCTTTGATTTGCTCCCTAATTGACCTAAATAAAGTATCTGAGAGACAGGGTCCCTCCAACCCCTCAAGGCAGACTATCACACAGTGGTTGTAGCTCAATGCGAGTAATTCTCTTATTTTCTATAGTAATCTTGCTCGCTTCCTCCACTGTCCAATCGCAAGACGCAATTTCTTTGCTACGCGTGGATCTCGCGCTGTTGAATTTACAGTAGTTTATCTACGGATTCTCTCACCGTCTCACACTCTGGCTCGAGCTCTCATGGATAGCTCGGCAGACTTCGATAGACATAGTAGGTATAGCTGAAAAAAAGCTAAACCGACACCCAGTAATGTCTAAACAGCACGTAAGTATTTAAAAGTAATTTATTTATCGGTGACTAGGTGGTTTGAAAACGACGAAATATGCTTGATAAGGAATCGGAGTCTCAACGTCACGGTCCAACGTCAAGAAGCTCATCATTTTCAATTGAGAATTTACTTCGCTCTACTACCAGGACTACAGACAGGCGGTCTACGACCGAAGATGAGGGGGGTTGTAAAGAAATAGGACTGTCTTTCAACCAAGTCGCTGTCATTGAGAGCCGCTGGGGCCAAGTGGAGCGTCAAGTGTCTTACTTTGGGTTAAACGCCCAACGCCTTGCTGAAGCCGGTTGCATTTCGGACTGGTGTGGGACATCGCCCAATAAAGCTTGCAGCGATTTACAGAGTAAGTGTCACTTTTGTTAATTGGCCCTTATGTTTATGTCTGTATGAAAGCGACATAGCCTATAACCACACCAAACTGTAGCTTGCTTACTAGCTTGAGATCCGCTCAACAACGAGCATGTGAGGATAGTTTACGCATTTCCTCAGATAATGAGGATAAAACAACGTGAAAGAGCTGTGCTCGACAATGCTTGGAGGTTGCTGTGCGTAATGTTAGCCATTTTCAGTGTCAATACACAATAAATAGTGTCATGGCAGTAAAAACAGACAACATTGCATTGCATTTTTTTGTCATGCATAGCCCATATATTGTGCAACAAACCATAATAGCATTAGTGTATTCGCTCTTACCCGGTGCGTAAAATATCTCCATGCGGTTCCTCTTTACACGGGGTCCTCTTTACACGGGGTATGGCACGCCACTTCAATACATTTCAAACATAACACTGATTGGAAATGGAGCTTATAAACCAGAATTATGGTGCATATTATACATTTGCAAGGCTACTGTGTTTAATTACAAGTTTCATTACAAGCTTGAGGTCATAGTTTCTCAAGTCGATATGTGGCCTGCCCGCAGCACTTAAAAAATCGACTACCATCGAAAACTGCAATCAAGTGTCACTCCTGCAATGAGGGTTGATATCATGATTGAGAGATGATCATGCACTTATTGATCCCTATTGGCCGGTGCGTAAAATGTAGCAGAAACAGTTTACCAATGGCACTCCTCATGATACTCCTCGTTTATTTCAGGTCCGCAATGCCACTCCAGCAACTCAGATGACCCCGGATACTCCCTACCAACCAGCGACCGGGATTCCCCTGCTGTACCGGAGCCGGTGGAAGACCACGACGAACGCAACGAGAGGGCAGAGGGCAGTCTGACAGATGACAAGGATGACGAAACAGGGCCATCCTGCTTCGCGCGAGACGACAGTGACACACCTGATACGAAAGCAGCTCGCAAGAAGAAGACCCGCACCGTGTTCAGCCGGAGACAGGTGTTCCAGCTGGAGTCCACCTTCGACATGAAACGCTACCTGAGCAGCACCGAGCGGGCGGGGCTGGCCGCTTCTCTACAACTTACCGAGACGCAGGTCAAGATTTGGTTCCAGAACCGCAGGAACAAGTGGAAGAGACAGCTAGCTGCCGACATGGCGTCCACGAGCGTCTCCTATTCGGCCCAAAGGATTGTCAGGGTTCCTATTCTATACCACGAGAACACTTCACCTGGGACACTGAACGCAAACCTGGCACAGGTGTCGCCACCCTTAGTGGGTTTCTCGAGTACTGTGAATTTTCCTCTCTCCCAGTTCACCCACCCCATGTCTTTTATAAGATCACAAACGACAGGCCTTGTGTGAGGCACACATTATTGGTGTATTATATTAAACTAACAATTTGAGTATTGGACACAGTAGAGATAATCCCTTCAAGAGTTTATTGCTGAGGGTGACTTTATTGCAAATCACCAAGATCACAGCCACATTCATAAGGGGATGACACTCATTGAGCAAGCTGTGTAGCTTATAGCCTCAACTACTTTCTTTTAATATGCAAGTTATGAGCATGGGGTTACGGGGAACTGTATTATTTCATATTTCTTATTTAAACTGGGTTTCATTTGACATTTTGTACACAAGAGTTGTCCGATCAATGTAAATAAAATAGATGAAGTGCACACCATGTTTCATGTTTATTGTGTTGCCGAGAAGGCCTGCTTTGTATTCTCATAATTAGCACGAAGGTATCTTATGTTGATAATTAGTCTCAGTAAGGTTCTGTCTGACCAGTGGCTAGGCCTATGGCCATTGAAAATACACTGACAACCTAATACAACCACAGCAACACGCATTTTTCCCTTTCATAATACATAAACATTCACCAGGATATTTTCCAGGCTAAATTGTTTATGCCCCTGCATTTAGGCCTAATTTGAGAAATTCCACACCAATGTTGAGTAAACACAGATTTCTAAAGTGATGACTTAAAATACCTTTCTTCTTATAGTTTATCAGTGATTTTTTTTTAGGTTCAGTAGGTTATAGGGGCACAGGTAACAGAACGTTTCACTGTTTTTTAACACTTCGAATTGAATGTAGGCCTATAGGGTACTTATCATCAGACTGAAATTGTAAATAAAGTTGTGTAAAATGATTCATTAAATGAAATAGTTGAAATGAACCACATTAGACATAATGGAAACTGATTTGGTCAAATTAGGACATGTGAATAAAACATTTAGAATATAGGCCTCATATCCTAACATTATTAATTAACCTAATACATTTCTAAAACCTCAATCTCCCTAAAGCTTTCTAATGTGTATACTCAAAATAAAATAAAACTACAAGATGTAATTATGATGAATCTGTTGGAGAGATAATATCAGTGCCCCCATAACACATTAACGTTTCAATTCATATGATTAATGGGAGCAAAAGTGATCAAGTGTAGGTCTACATACCTAACTGGTTAATAACAGTCTCAATTGTATGGATGTGACCACTTCAAATCAAATCACATTCTATTGGTTGCTTACACATATTTTGCAGATGTTATCGCAGGTGCACTGAAATGCTTTGTTTCTAGCTCCAACAGTGCAGTAATACCTAACAATACAAAACAAATATTGTACATACATATAGGCCTAGAATATATATTTTAGCTAACCTATATGCCAACTCTTCATGTAATTCTGAAAAGCATTGGTAAACATCCAAAAAATCGTTTGGGCACTATTTAACTGTATCGTGAATATTCCCCGGAAACACCAGGAAACAATCCAGGAGGCTAACTCTAGTCTTGCCTAAAGATGCTTCCCGCCATCATCTGATATTTGGCGTCACGCTGCCTCGCAACCTCACCAATCAAAAGCTGCTAAACCACAGTCTTCTGGTTCATTGAATAACGGTACCCTACGCCCTGGTATAGTTGCAATCGAGGAGCAATGGTGCTTCGAGTATCTGTAGGCTTCGAAGTTTTGGGGAACTCAATTCACCATTCAGAACAGAAGGAAAACTGTAAATGTCGGGGAATATGAACAAGGAGGCTATTCCCTGTCGGACTGCTTCATTGAAATTCACTATAGACAATATTCTAAATCTGAAGCAAAACAACAAGAGCAATTTAGACGCATATGATTCAAAAGTGCAGAGCGACGCAAGGTGTAAACATAATTTTACGCCCCGATATGAGGGCTACGAAGTTCAAAGAAGGCATGATGAGTCAGACTACACAACACACGAAACAGGTGAGCCCATATTTGCTTGTCTTTAACTAGCCCTTTAATGTTTTGAATTTGTTCATTTATGGTAAACAATAACAGCTGAGCAATTAAAATACTATCTAGCCCAGGCTACTTCGAAGTCTGGGTTATGTAATTTTTTATATTCCACTTACTGTGATCTAGTGGGTTTCGCAGATGAAATACGAGTTGGTGTCAGCATTGCATCAAAACCAGTTTTATCGCTTCATTTCACAGCGCAAACAAACAGTGCCCACCACGATGCAGCTTGTGCGCTTTCAGTCTGTGGGGAGGATGTCGACGCGACGAAGATGATTGACACTTGTCCAAGGACAGAGAGTTCGAACAGCTGCGAAGATGTATCTGAGCAACATAAAGGAAACTCGAAAACCAAAGCAATGGCAAAGAAGAAAACACGCACTATATTCTCCAAGAGGCAGATTTTTCAGCTGGAATCTACCTTTGACATGAAAAGATACCTGAGCAGTGTAGAACGGGCATGTCTGGCGAATTCCTTACAACTTACCGAGACTCAAGTGAAAATTTGGTTCCAGAATCGCCGGAATAAATTGAAGCGACAGCTATCCACCGACATCGAAGGACCAGTTCCAGTCGACCACTTTTCAGATTCCGGGAAAAATTCGCAATTACCAACTATTTACAAAGATAGCAACATATTGGGCGGATGTTTAATACCAATGCCTTTCCCTGTTATGTATCCAGGAAACAGCGCGCCTTACATTTATTTCTCAAACGCTGGTAAATATTTTAGCCTGTTCGATGCAGACGGTTGACTTTTAGGGATGTAGCCAACTCTGGAAAGCGCTACCCAGTCGACGTCCATACCAGTCAAAAACGTTTGGAATTAGGGCGCCAACTGACAAGTGTTAGTAAAGTTTTTATTATTTTGATTTCATTTTCAAGGATGTTAATACAAATTAAGCATAATTGAATATGCCAACTTTCTTCAGTGTTCACACATATTAATAGGCCTATTCAGTTTATGGTGGCTCTCTCGTGACATTTGCGTCCTTGACCAATGCACGACGTGCATGTGCCACTTTTAGTCCTTCACAATTGTAAAACATTTAGTTAATACAAAGTGATATGGTTTTGAGTTCAAATAAATAATTGGGCCCAAGGGGAGCCTATATTGTCAATATAGTCTACACGTTATTATTATTTTATATGATTATTTTATATCATTATTATTGTTATTTCTATTCCTCACACAGCTATTTCGTCTATGAATACACACCATACCAAAGTAGGATCTATGCATGAATTATTGGACTTTGATCCATTTTATTTTGTACAGTAATGACATTTGAATGAATGTATGTTTATGTTGTGCTTGGAATTTGATGTTTGAACTATTGCTTCACTTTATTAGGCCAACTTTATTATCCCACCATTAGTTGTTACTTGCTTCCTATAGTTCCATATAAGATTTTCTAACTATTATAGTTATACTCTGTCTTGAATTGTTGACATATCTTTCTCTCTGTGAAGTCTTATTAGCGTTTAATTTATATGGCCTTACCTTTGCAGTTCCATGTTCATTTGAAATATAACGATTTCATGTCATTATCTAAAAGCATTTCAAATGACAGATTGTAAAGCTGTTGATTTATATAATGAAAATGATAATATGCAATAAAAACGTTGTAACGTTTGCAATTTCTGAGCTTGTTGAATTACATTTGGACTATAGAGAATAATGTTATACAGTATATTACTTCAGATATTCAACATTCATATGGCAAGCTTCAATAAGTATTAATGTTATTGTTTTATGTTTTTGTCCTCCCCAAGTGATCATTTAGTAACACTTTATCTGAAGTTAAATATGTGATGCCTGTCTGCAGTTTGTGCAGGTACACATGTAAATCTTTATTACATTTTCTAGCAAACTGGAATTAATTATGTTCACCTTTCCTCAACCATTAAGGTTATACAGTTATCTTCAGTAACAGTTGTAAGAGTAACAATGTATCTACATTGTAGTTGCACTTTACTTGCAATGTAATTACCATGTAAATAGGGTTTAGCCTCAATTGAATGGGGCTAAATGCTTATATATAAGTACTACTATAAGCAAGTAGGACTTGAATGGTAAGACAAGTGACAGACGTTCAGTTCTGTGCACTACCCAAAAACCATGCAGGGGTTGCTTGTCACAATGTAGGACATCATTGATGCTTAATTCATGTGTAACCTTGTGTATTTGCTGTTTATTCTATGTGTGTGTGTTGGCGCTTTTATGATGATCTATGTTAAATATGTTCTGCTTGCGTGTGTGTGTGTTTGCATTTGTGTGTGTGTGTGTGTGTGTGTGTGTGTGTGTAATGGTGCATGTATGTATGTATTATGTGCTTGCAAGAGAAAAAGAAAACAATGAAGCAGAGATATGGTGCATCATGGGTATTTGCATAGAGAAGGGCAATAGCGGCTTGTGGAGAGATTTTTCCTAAAGGGCCACGCTGGCTGCACTTCCACAGTGTTTCCGGGTCACTTACCCCTTCAGTGGCAGAGCCTCGCGCTGCTTTCTCCCTGTCACAGCTGCTCAAAGGCCTGTCACTGTTAACCTGTTCACTCAACCACTTAGTCTGCACTCAAATCAGTTGGTTTCTCGACTAAATTCCGGCCTCTCGTCCCTTGTTAAAGACTGTGCACTGGACATATGAAATCCAACAGCACTTTGGCCCTTTTAAAACGTGAAGAAATAACAAGTGAAATGGGAAGTGAAATGAAAATAAAACCTTGACAAAGTTGTTTATTACCATTGTGTACAGATGGAACAGACATGTAGTAGAATTTGTCCAATCTTGCATTCATGAACAGTGGGATTATCAGTGGGATACACATGGTGAACCTCCAGTACTCGTTGGTGCCTTTTAATAGTAAAGGAGTACTATGCATGAAGGTTGTGTGTGCAGACCTATGACCGAGAACAATGGCGATATCTGCAACAACAAAAAATATACAGCGTTTTGAGGGTGACATGAGTGACATTTATAAATGAAATACTAACACTAACACTACAGAATTAACTATATTTAAATATACCACTTTCACAGTGTTATAAACAATCTATAAGCAGTTGGCAAATATGTATAAATAATAAGCAAATAAGTAAATACTAATTAGTAAATAATAAAAAATGTGCAACCCTTGAAATTGGAAAGCGTTATCATTGTACGGGTCAAATTATATATACATATATATGTATATAATATATATATATATATTTCTCTCTTACACCTATCTATCTATCTATCTATCTATCTATCTATCTATCTATCTATCTATCTATCTATCTATCTATCTATCTATCTATCTATCTATCTATCTATCTATCTATCTATCTATCTATCTATCTATCTATCTATCTATATATCTATCTATCTATCTATCTATCTATCTATCTATCTATCTATCTATCTATCTATCTATCTATCTATCTATCTATCTATCTATCTATCTATCTATATATATATATATATACCTCTTAAGGATCGGACCCTTTTTTTTAAATTTCGCCTAAAATGACATACCCAAATCTAACTGCCTGTAGCTCAGGACCTGAGGCAAGGATATGCATATCCTTGATACCATTTGAAAGGAAACACTTTGAAGTTTGTGGAAATGTGAAATTAATGTAGGAGAATATAACACATTATATCTGGTAAAAGATAATAAAAAACAACAACATGCATTTTCAAATGTATTTATTTTTCATCTTTGAAAAGCAAGAGAAAGGCCACAATATAATATTGCAGTTTAGGCGCAATTTAGATTTTGGCCACTGTAAGGCAGCAGTGTGTGCAAAGTTTCAGATTGATCCAGTGAAGCATTGCAATACTGGACTATACTGGACAAGTCTGCCCAAATGTGCCAAATTGGTCAATTGATACATTTTCAAGTACATAACTATAGAGAACATACAGAAATGATATGGTAATACAAAATGTAAATTTACACACTCCCAGGAATGTCATACATGATTGATCATTAGCTTATACAGTAACTTTCACACATCTAGATGACCGGGCAGGATGGGTGTGGAGCCAGAGACAGCAGGGGTTCAAACTGTAGAACCCAGTTCCTACATTCAAATATAAAAATTGATTTGATCAAACAAAAATATGCTACATTTTATCTCTGGGACCCTTAGGATGACAAATCAGAGCAAGATTACTGAATGTAAGTACGTTATTTACCTTCAGAGGTGAATGTATCAAACCAGTTGCCGTGATAAGTTTTTGTTGTTGTTGTTGTTGTTGTTGTTGTGCACTCTCCACAAACAATAGCATGGTCTTGTTTCACTGTAATAGCTACTGTAAATTGGACAGTGCAGTTAGATTAACAAGAATTTAAACTTTCTGCCCATATAAGACATGTCTATGTCCTGGAAAGTTTGCTGTTACTTACAACAGTCATGCTAATCACATTAGCGCACGTTAGCTCAACCGTTCCGTATTCGGGACACTGATCTCGTAGAGGTTAACTGTCCCTTTGTAAATACGTAAGGCTCAATAGTCCATCAGAGGTCCTCTATCCAGCCCGAGACACATCCACATTAAGTCTCTCATCCAAACAGAATCCCATGTCAATCATTTCATATATCTCCTTGATCCAGTTGGAGCCAATCTGGTTGATTGGATTTTACTCTCTCTTTACCCCACAGGCAGCAGGTGATGGTTTAATTCTACTAATCCAACTCAGAAAAGTACTAGAAAACTCTGACTAGTAGTATTGTACTCAGATTAGTTCCACTCAAATTAGCTGTGCTACAATGGACGATTGTTTTTACATGTGGATTACAGAAATATATTGTAATTTAATCTGGAATATAATCAATATAATTTAACAGAAAAAAGTACAGTAGACTGCTTTTTAGTCTCTTGGTTAATGAATCAGGATACATATTATAAATGTTATCAATCAATGACAGATTGACACATCACGTGTATTCTCAGAAAAAGTTCAGGTGTTGGGCACAAAAATAGTAATTTGATCCCTATTGATGAAATAAAGCTCTCTTATGGAGTGTGTGGTGTCTGTGTGTGCGCATGCACATTTGGGGTGAGGCGGTGTGTGAGCGGCTATGTGCAAATTGTGTGTATGTGCGTGTGTGTGTGTGCGTGCATGCATGTGCGTCTAAGTGAGTGTCTCTGAGAGTGTGTGTGTGTTTAAGGGGGGGGGGGGGGGGGGGGGGGGTTACAGTGGCCAGACTTCCTGACTCTCCCAGTGTCCGACGGTTGCCAACGCAGTGTTCACTCTCTGTATCTAAGCACTCTGCGCCCAAACCACAAGGTTCAGATGACCCTTTGGCTGCCTTTAGTCTACTTGAGCCGGGATACAATCCGCAGACTTGTCAGTCAGAAGTGACAAAAAAAATCCATTAAAATCTCAACCTGATCAAAAGAATCCAATGCCAAGACACCATATGCACTCATTTAGGGCTATCGATAACTGGGGAGCATTATAGGTAGTTTAATACATGCTATTGACTTCCTGCCAGACGTGGCCTACAAAGGAGGGGGTTTCTATCGAGAAATAGCACTGTGAGTTTGGTTTGGAGTTATTCTGGGCTGTACAACAGCTCTAGGCTGTCTAGAACTGTCAGCACTTCTCTCAGATCTGACCATGAGTACCCATGAGCACATGTTTCTGATTCCGTGTTAAAATAGAACTTTTTTTACTGCATTGTTTGAGATCATTGATCCCGAATTGCGAGAGATCATGCGGTCGCGTTGAACCATTGTGGCGTGAGTCTTTCTCATGCCACTAAAATGAAAATGCTTCCCTGTTATAGCTTAAACAGAAACACACAGCACC
Organism: Coregonus lavaretus; assembly: GCF_964263955.1. Taxonomy (NCBI): domain Eukaryota; kingdom Metazoa; phylum Chordata; class Actinopteri; order Salmoniformes; family Salmonidae; genus Coregonus; species Coregonus lavaretus. Next base: position 58,011,998 of record NC_139994.1, read on the forward strand.
GTCCAACTGCTTTGGTCATATCATAGCTTCTCATTGCAATGCGCCCATATTCCTGTGAAGATTGGAAAAGTCAGGTTGAATCACGTCGAAAACACTGAGTGGGCAATGAATGCCAGGGTAGCCAAGGGGTGTACATGACTATACTGATCTAAAACACAGGAGAACTCTCTCTCTGTCTGTGTGTGTGTGCGTGTGTGTGTGTGTGACGTGCATGCATGCATGCATGCGTGTGTGTGTATATTTCTGCGTTATAGACATCGACCTTACTTACTTTTCTTGTTTCTACAGAAATCAATGTGTCAATGTCTCATTTTTATATCAGAGGTCCTGACCCAATGTTGTCATGCTAAATCATATTTGTATTAGCTAAGAGGGACAACTTGGATTGAGGATTCCATGTCAAGCCTTATCAATTGCCTTCAAATCAAATCAAATTGTGTTCGTCACGTGCTTCGTAAACCACAGGTGTAGACTAACAGTGAAGTGCTTACTTATGGGCTCTTCCCAACAATGCAGAGAGAAAGAAAATAGAGAAATAATAGAAAAGTAATAACACATAATAATAAAAGTAATAATAAATACACAATGAGTAACGATATATACACGGGGTACCAGTACTGAGTCGATGTGCAGGGGTACGAGGTAATTGAGGTAGATATGTACATATAACTAGGAATAAGTGACTAGGCAACAGGATAGATAATATACAGTAGCAGCAGCATATGTGGTGAGTAAAAAAATTAAAAGGTTAGTGCAAACAGGGTCAGTGTAGATAGTTACATAGTGAACCAAATAGCTAGCTACCCGGACTAACTATTTAGCAGTCTTTTGCTTGGGGGTAGAAGCTGTTCAGGGTCCTGTTGGTTCCAGACTTGGTGCATCGGTACCGCTTGCCGTGCGGTAGCAGAGAGAACAGTCTATGACTTGGGTGGCTGGAGTCTTTGACAATTTTTAGGGCCTTACTCTGACATGCCTGGAATAGAGGTCCTGGCTGGCAGGGAGCTCAGACCCAGTGATATACTGGGCCGTACGCACTAAGCACTTGCCATACCAAGCGGTGATGCAGCTAGTCAAGATGCTCTCAGTGGTGCAGCTATAAAACTTTTTGAGGATCTGAGGGCCCATGCCAAATCTTTTCAGCCTCCTGAGGAGGAAGAGGCGTTGTCGTGCCCTCTTCACAACTGTGTTGGTGTGTGTGGACCATGATAGATCCTTAGTGATGTGGACACCAAGGAACTTGAAGCTCTCGACCCGTCCACTACAGTCCCTCTAGTCCATGTGGGAGAGGGCAGTGTGAAGTGCAATAGAGATTGCGTCATCTGTGGATCAGTTGGTGCGGTATGCGAATTGGAGTAGGTCCAGGGTATCTGGGATGATGGTGTTGATGTGAGCCATGACCAGCCTTTCAAAGCATTTCATGGCTACAGATGTGAGTGCTCTGGGGCGACAGTCGTTTAGACAGGTTACCTTGGCGTTCTTGGGCACAGGGACTATGGGGGTCTGCTTAAAACGTAGGTATTACAGACTGGGTCAGTGACAGGTTGAAAATTTCAGTGAAAACACTTTGAATACGCTTCCTGGTAATCCATCTGGCCCTGCGGCCTTGTGAATAATAACCTGTTTAAAGGTCTTACTCACATCAGCTACGGAGAGCGTGATCACACAGTTGTGCGAAACAACTGGTGCTCTCATGCATGGTTCAGCGTTGCTTGCCTCGAAGTGAGCATAGAAGGCATTTCGCTTGTCTGGTAGGTACTGCTGATGTGCCAACTTCTGTCTGTATTGTCCTAACCGTTTGGGCTACAGACCGCCACAAGTGTCACGGGACTCGTCTGAAGGTAACCGGTACCGGTTTAAAAAAATTAATGGAAGTATGGAGGTAGTTTTGTGCCAACCAAAAAAAAGGTGTTCAATACATGTCCCCCCCAAAAAATCTCCTAGATATAGGAAAGACACTTCAAAAACGTATTGGTTATGACAGAGGCGGCAGGTAGCTTAGTGGGTAAGAGCGTTGTGCCAGTAACCGAAAGGTCGCTGGTTCTAATCCCCGAGCCGACTAGGTGAAAAATCTGTCGATGTGCCCTTGAGCAAGGCACTTAACCCTAATTGCTCCTGTAAGTCGCTCTGGATAAGAGCGTCTGCTAAATGACTAAAATGTAAAATACATTTTTTGACTGTCTTTTTTGCCATTTATGAGTGTGTTATTCAATGCATTTCTATGGGCTATAGTAGTAAAGGCCAAATTCTATATTTTATCAAATAATAAAAAATGATAAGTACAGGGGTCTTAAAATTCAAAATCAAATAGCTAAATGATCCATGGTATGACCATCTTAAAACAATTCCATATGTTAGCTTAGTAGATCCATGACTTCTGTTTGGGATATGTACGTACGTACGGTCACTGTAGTGACTGATGTGGTAAACTCCTCAATGCCATCGGATGAATCCCTGAAAACATATTCCAGTCTGTGCTAGCGAAACAGTCCTGCAGCTTAGCATCCGCTTTATTGGACCACTTCCTGTTTGAGTTTGTGCTTTTAAGCAGGAATCAGGAGGATAGAGTCATGGTCAAATTTGCCAATAGGGCGGGAAGATTTTTGTATGCGTTTCTGTGTGTGGAGTAAAGGTGATCTAGAGTTTTTTTGCCTCTAGTTGCACAGGTGACATGCTGGTAGAAATGTGGTAAAACGGATTTCAGTTTCCCTGCATTAAAATCACTGGCCACTAGTGATTTTAATGCAGATTTCTTGGTTGCTTATGGCCTTATACAGCTCGTTGAGTGCGGTCTTAGTGCCAGCATCGGTTTGTGGTGGTAAATAGACAGCAACTAAAAATATAGGTGAAAACTCTCTTGGTAAATAGTGTGGCCTACAGCTTATCATGAGGTATTCTAACTCAGGCGAGCAGAACCTCGAGCCTTCCTTAATATTAGAGATCGCGCAACAGCTGTTGTGAACGAAGAGACACCACCTCCCCTCTTGACCCGAAGCTGCCGTTTTGTCCTGCATAGAAAAAACAACTAGATGTCTATTATCCATGTCCTTGTTCAGCCACAACTGAGAGAAACATTTACCATACGCTATTATCCAGAGCAACTTACAGTAGTGAGTGCATACATTCTCAGGGATTAGGGCCTGGTCCGGGTTGAGCAGTATGTCCTGCGTCGCTGACTCGTTGAAGTAGAAATTGTCATCCAAATTGAGATTAGTGATCACTGTTCTAATGTCCAGAAGCTCCTTTAGGAAACGTTATGTACCAAAAAAAGTTACGATCAGCTCCAAAAAACCCGCAAAATAGCAGAATTGGTCGGGAGCCAGTAAAATGTCAGCTATCCATTCCGTTCAACAGGCAGTGAACTTTTTCTTAACTTGTTGTTAACAGGCAGTGAGCGTTTTATTAACAGATGCTCAATTACCCTAATAATGTGTAATTAATCTTTTTTTCTCACACTTCAGTGATGAATGCACTACTCTCAAGCCATGCCAGTGCATTCTACTATGGGATCTATAATTACCACTAATTAGTAATGCACAAAGCAGCCTTTGGGTATAGTGAAATTGATAAATCAACCAGTAGCAATTAGGGCTAGTTGTGCTCGTCACAATTCTAAGTGCATTGGAACTGAGATATTGTCAGTCAGTTTCTTCAGCAGTAGGCCTATACTCAAAAGGCAAATCCTCACCCGATAAGTCATGTCTACTGTAACTGTATGCAAACTGCACATCATTCTGTTTTGAGATAGATAACATCTAAAGCAGGGGTCTCCAATTGCTGAGAGAAGATGTAATGTGGCCCGCGGGTGTGTTATTCAATGTGGTAAGATCACAGTTTACAGTATTCTTATGGTTGTATAATTAGCCCTGTAAGTTCAGTGCAACAATTATTATGAAGTATTACACTGACAGGGCTAAAGCTGTAAGTACAACATGAGAATTTACAGTGGTTGTTACATTGTACGTACAAGAACACTATGCAGTAAAGTGTTACCACAATAACTAAAGACACACAAGTCTCTAAAAGAACTCTGACGTATTCTAGGTGGCAATTCATTTCAGCCGACATTCCTATATTCAAGGCCCAGGTAGCTACTCCACAGTGGTAAGGTCTGAAGAGGGGTTATTTTTCAAAGGAGTCAATGACACTGCACTTTACAACATAAACAACAGCCCATTCATTATGACCAGTAAGCCGATAGCGACCAGGGGAATCTCTGACCTCCCATAGGCATTCAGATGGCTTATTGATCCATTAATTTAGTCGACTTTAGTGGCCTGGTGACACAGTGCCTCTGTATATTGAATGGGGGCTAAGGGATTACAGTGATCCTATCTGAGGAAAAAGGCCTTGCAGAGTGCCTGGGACATGAAAATAAAGTCAAAGGTCATTCAACCTTCCTGTCTCTGGCACTGTCAATGAAACACCATATTTGTTCCAAAGATGCATAAGTAACGAGATCAGTGGTGATTTTAGTATGTAAATCTTGGTGGGGCAAAAAAAATTCAATACATTAATTACACTAAAACGGTGACAAACGGTGCCCACAAACTGTTAGGGCCTACATAAAGCTGTCCCAACAGCAGAGTCCCAACACCTTACCACTGTTACACCTGGCTAGGAGCGGAGCCTTGTCTGGCAGCGAAACAGTTCATTGAGCCTCATTTAATGCCTTTAAAAAAAAACATAGCTGATATAGCTGACTTGCTTAACAAATGTGGTTTCTACTGACAATTGAGAAGTACAAACTATGGCATAAGGGGACGACAAGCAGATAAGAGGCAATCCGTAATTTTGATTAAGACATTAATGAGCGAGCAAGGACAGACGTAGTCAATATAACAATTTGTTCAGCATTTTTTAAATGTACAGCGACAGAATTCAGAACATGGGCCGTTCTTACAGTGTTCTCCCTGTACACCAAGTCAGGATAAATAAAGGGGGCAGACAATGAAAGCTCTTACAATATTCGATGATTACATTTATCTAAAACAGGTTATAGGCTACATGTGCACCATCAAGTCAGAACAGTAGGTGAAATTAAGAGGTGAAAATAGACCAAATTATTAGGGTGAGGCACATGGGCTACTAACAGCTTACTACACAAATACACTTAGTATTACTTTCTTAGCTACAGTATACATATCTCCCTTGCATATTACATAATTTATGCAGCAGCATACAATACATTTTTTGGACTCACCTTGTTGTGTTGTGCTCACTTAAACAGGAAGGTGGCGCGGCGGTCCTTTGTGGTCAAATTTTGTCATTAAACTTTCATCAAAGTCTGGCATTCTCTGAATTGATGGTTGAATTTGCGATTTCCAACTTGTCCAATGGCCGATGAGCACCGATATGTTTTATCTATAATTTCTCTTCATTATTTCTCCACATATGACAAGGATTAAAAAGGATTTGCGAGTAGATTGTTGACTTTATTCATGATGATGACTGCTAGCTAAGATTTTGAAAGTATGATGTTGACATGATCAGTCCAATCAAAGCTACTGTACATATAACGTGATTTGACGTCATTTTATCTGTGGCCAATGACCTTGAGCCTTCTTGGATGGGCACTTCTAATGTAACTCTATGGCAGCACTCAATTGGCTTGAATTTGCTAGCTCTACCCTTAGACTTGGCGGTGACGTAGTGTCCCCATGAGTGACAGAACACTGAGCCAATCACGGTGCAACGCTCCGTATTTTCTGATGGCATGCCCCACCACCACAGAAAGCACTGAGCTAGGCTGAAACACCTGCATTTTGGAGCTGCCTTACTCAAGAAAACAAAAAAGAGACCATGTTTGTATGCGGCTTTATTAACTCAATGATATATATATATTTTTTTACATTGTTTGCAAACTGATATGTGACACGTATTAATGACAAAATAACATGCAAAACAGAAAACTCCCCAAAAAAATTTGCTTTGTTTTGTTTTTTTGCCCCACCTGCCTTGAATCGACACTGAACGAGATATCGTTTTTCCATCATCCTCTAATATTTTTTACAAAATGGAACTGAAAAAGAGTGAATATAGCAGTTCCCACTGTTTCACAAGAACACTGTTTTACAATATGTCCATTGTCACAACACTTTTAGACGTTTATGTTATTGAATACAAAGCTAGATACCATACCCTATGGGGATTTCCCAGCATCTCATGTGATAATAACCACATTGTTATTTGCAGTGACATTCTGCCATGTCAATGACAACAACATCTCTCTTCATCTAGTCCACTGCGATGAAATGCCTTGACCTTTAGGGTCCCTTCACACCAACTTCCAAAAAGCCCTGTCATCTGGCCATGTCTGTCATATCTCATCAAACTATCGGACACATCTGTTTAGCATGCTTTAATACATAGCTGTTATTTAGGCAATTACAAAAAGGCAATAAGATATTGCAAATATGCAGAGTTACAGAGCCCTGAAAATCATTAAAAGGGTAAAATATATAAGAACTCCAATGCCCCAATGGATATAAATCCATCCAACACATCAAATAGTCCCTGTTTTAAGATCATCGTACATACTTTGGACAAAAGACCAACAGAAATCCATAATACAAGTAGAGGGAAACAGATACTGGAGACTAATGGCCACAAGGAATTGTGGGTGACAGGCGCAGGGGCTAAAATTCATATTGATACGGACAGCAGAGGCCAGCGGGCTCCAAGGGGGCGAGAGGAGGTCATGGGTTGCTTTGACAGCTTATCCCCTCCTAATGGAAGTCTATCGACTGGAGCCGCCAGGAGGCTACTATGACTATAGCATGTCACTAGGAGGCACAAAGTCTGCGCGTGTGTCTGTGTGTTGTGTGTGTGTTGTGTGTGTACTGACTGTGAGTGTGTGTGTGTGTGTGCACGTGCGTGTTTGTAGACATATCTGTTTCTTAGCTTTCTTGTGAGCTCCTCTCTTTTCTCTCTGATCAATAGTGGACTGTTAGTGGTTCATTCAATAAGAACACTTTCATTAAAGAACATGCATCATCCAAAACTCATTTTTAGATGAATTGCTGTGTCCCGTCTATTCAAAAGATTACAGTTACTTGGCTCACTGCATTTGATGGAGCTGGACAATGTTGCCAGCAGTGTGATGTGTTCATAGTGGGACTATGGTTCAGCTCTGCTAGCTAGCTGAGGGTTTGACGTGATCGTAGTGGGACTATAGTTGAGTTCGGCTAGCTACATACTGTATTGAGTAAAATACAGTAATTAGGGGATAGGACTGGCCTCCTCCCCTGCATTCCCTGGTGCTGTTTGGCGCCACAGTGAACACAAACACTGGCCAAATTAAATTCTTAATTGGATTCACTTGGCATCCCACCTACACATCTGAGCATCAAACACAACTGTCTATGAGACTAGAATAACATCCCATGAGTTTGTGGTACTGTAGAACACTGTTGTTGTTGGCATGGATCAACATCAATGATCATTCCTTACTTTAACCCCCTTTTATTTTAGTACTTGGAGATCCTGCTCACCCAACCTGGAGTTTCTGATGCTAAAATATCCACCCCACTATATGCCGAGGGAATTCACGTGTGTTATTATCACAGCTGTGTACATAGCGCCACAAGTAAACATTAAGGCGGCACTCAGTGAACTGTACAAGAACATTAGCTAGCAAGAATCCTCTCAGCAGTCTTTATTGTCGCGGGTGACTTTAACCAAGCCCATCTAAAACACATCTTCCCAAAATATCACCAACATGTATCCTGCCCACAAGAGGATCCAGCGTGCTTGACCATGTATACACAAACATCTGTGATGCGTACAAAGCCATCCCCCGCCCCCACTTCGTCCAATCAGATCATGTCTCTCTGTTCCTACTCCCCGCCTACAAGCAGCAACTCAAGGGGGAGCCACCAACGCTGGACAGAGGAGACAAACTCAATGCTGCAGGATTGTTTTGAGAATACTGATTGGAATATGTTAAAAGATTCATCCACTCAGGACTCATCCATTAACATTGAGGAACATACACTGAGCGTACAAAACATTGGGTGCAACTCATCCTAAATATGACTCGTGGCACACAATGCGTACAAGGCAAGCAGGTACGAGATCCGCAAATCCATTAGGGACACAAAAAATACAATAAAGACTCAAACTTTAACTGATGTTCGACAACTCAGACTCGTGTTGCATGTGGCAAGGACTACGGACTATCACAGACTACAAGGCAAATCCAGCTGTGCGGTGCCCACCGAAGCCTTCCTCCCAGACGAGCTTAACACATTCTATGCTCGCTTCGAGGCAGACAATACCGAGCCATCCAGGAAGACTCACACTGCTCCGGACGGAAAAAAAATTACTTGTGTCATGCACAAAGTAGATGTCCTAACCGACTTGCCAAAACTATAGTTTGTTAACAAGACATTTGTGGAGTGGTTGAAAAACAAGTTTTAATGACTCCAACCTAAGTGTACGTAAACTTCCGACTTCAACTGTATCTGCTTAATGCCCTTAGCTTGTGTTTTGGCATGAGTGGTAATTCTAGCAGTAGTAGGGCTTTACTCAAGATTTGTGACACAACTAAAATGGTAGCATACTGGGTTGGCATGTGCAAGATTTGCTCTGGTTTGAAGTGAACCTCACATTTAGTCCACTGGTGTCAGCGGTGGGATCCAAACCCATGTCTAACGAGAGGTGCTTAAACGTACGCAGTAAAATACAATATACCTTCTTTTTTTTTACTTCCAGAGATCAAATAATCACCAACTATGGCTTCCTTTAATGGAACCTGATTAGTTATGGAGAAATGTGCTGACTCGTTTATGACAACCCAAAAGAGTTCTACCTGGAACCAAAAAGGGTTCTCCTATGGGTAGAGCCGAAGAACGCTTTGGAACCCTTTGTGTATGAATCTGCATCAATGATGAATGAACTAATAAACAGTGTGCCATTCCACTTTGCCCACCGATGACCGTTCACGAAGCTGTGCTCCTCCTCAAATCGCTGTCAACATAATGGTGCCTCTGTGCCAGGGCTATGAACCGTTCACCAGTCCTTTGGCCCTCGCTGGAATCCAAGGGAAATACAATTTGTAACACTTCAGCTATTCCGGTTGGAACCACTCATCTGAAACAAATCCAATGGCTTCGACTAATACACATATGCAGATGGTGCGACAGAACTAGCCGGCACATTATACAAGGACCCTATGAGCTGAACGTAACCTATGCTTAGATCAGGGGTGTCAAACTCAATTTGCCCCAGGGGGGCACATTCGGTCTTCAACAAAGTCTGGAGAGCGGTACTGAAAATTGGTTATTTGCAAAAAATAGTCCTCTATCCATCGTTTGTGGGAATGCTCTCTGACCGTCTATCTTTCATTTCGGGATTATTAGCAAGCTGGGTACAGTCAAGAAACTGTATGAATGTACAGTAGGTCCATTATCATTACTACACAGTTTCGATTTGGTTACAGTCATTCTAAAGTATATTGGGTTCGTGGGCCATATTGACACCCCTGGCTTAGATATTATTCAATTAATTGACTTACTGTACCAACAATTACTTTTCCCAATAATATTGTTTTACACACTATGCAGGCATTCTATTATATAATGTGTACAAGCATGTATAGGCTAAATGTTGAATGTATTACGTATTATAATTAATATGTTGTGTATAACTTTTGTAAGGGTTGAGTGTGATGATTTCACTTGTCGCATCCTATTCCCAAACGCACTTTAATCTCTGGCTTGGGGCAAACTAACCCAAGAACTGTACAGTGTAGTCACTGCAGGAAGGCACCAAGAACCTCCTCACACTACATTTAATCTAGGAAGTAAACACAGCATGACAGCAGCCTGAGGTTGGGCTATCATCATAATCCACACCGGGGAGAGAAGCTTGGGAGACAATCATCCAGTCTGTCATCACCTAGTCATGCCACTATTAACACGACTATCAACGTTAGTCATCTACACACGGGGCTGAATGATGTGCAGAAAAGCTCAAAGTTCACCGTTACATGGGCCATCAACAAATTATAATAATTTGTACATGTTAAAACTCCTGGATAACAATAGCAAAATTTTCGGTTAAACTTTTCAATTTGACCCAGATTTATCAATAAATGAGACATGAAATGAGGCCAGACATTCAGCATAGTACCCAGAAACAGGGACTGGGATTACATAATGTTCATGAACATTAGGCTTTGGGACAGCGGACATTTTAGAAATGTAAAGGAACTTAATTATTTTAATGACACAGAACATTTGCCAGAATGCTAAATATAGGTTGTTCACCAGAGCTTGCCTTGAATATTCTCTGTACTCCCTGCACAGCCAGGGGCAAACACTGTAGTATGTCATATAGACAAAGGAGCACACTATCTCTCCATAGATATATAGAAATATATATACTGAACAAAAATATAAACGCAATATGTCAAGTGTTAGTCCCATGTTTCATGAGCTGAAATTAAAGATCCCAGGAATGTTCCATACGCACAAAAAGCTTATTTCACACATTTGTTTACATCCCTGTTAGTGAGCATTTCTCCTTTGCTAAAATAATCCATCCACCTGACATCCACCTGATAAGCCATCTACCTGATAATCCATCCACCTGTGTAATCCATTTTACACAGGTGCAGATCAAGAAGCTGATTAAACAGCATTATCATTACACAGGTACACCTTGTGCTGGGGGACAATAACATGCCACTCCAAAATGTGCAGTTTTGTCACACAACACAATGCTACAGATGTCTCAAGTTTTGAGGGAGCATGCAATTGGCATGCTGACTGCAGGAATGTCCACCAGAGCTGTTGCCAGAGAATTGAATGTTCAATTCTCTACCATAAGCCGTCTCCAACTCCCCAGTGGGTGGACCTGGCTCCCAAGTCAGTGGGCCTGTCCTCCCAGGCCCACCCATGGCTGCGCCCCTGCATAGATTAGGGCCTAATGAATTTATTTCAATTGACTGATTTCCTTATATGAACTGTAACTCAGTAACATTTTGAAATTGTTGCATGTTGCGTTTATATTTTTGTTCAGTATAGATATAATAGACAAAATGAAAATGCCAACCAACTGATATCTCTTGTTTTGTTCACATATTTACATACATCATTTGAATTATGTCCCAGCATTCTGATTTACTGCCTTAAAAATATTTTTTTTTAACCTCTCAATATGTGTGTTTAATACACAATTTCTGCCTATATTACAATAGCATTTTCTCGATCCACCAGTCAATTACAAAACGTTATTCTGTTCTATGCTCTGCTAATCATAAGACTGGAGAAAAAACCTTTTCTGGGAGAAACAAAGGGCCACCAGGGACAAAGGGAACTTCCTATTTCATGTTAGTTTTGTCCATTCTTTATTCTCTACAAAGGGTTAAGTGATAGGATATCCTTTTGTTCCAACGATGAACAACACAACTATCAGTGTTTACTTGGTGTGTCAGTACCTCCCCTTGTGTCCAAGCGCAGATGCAACTGGACGCATAGGATGCTTTCAACCATCCATTATTTCTCACAATCATTTCAGGGGCCTACAAAAAAAGTTTATTTTATTGATCTCTTAATTCCATAAATAGAACCCTGTGAAACTTTTGCCATTCAATATATATTGGACCATTGACCATAGGTGTACGATTTGAATGGTGCCCCTGAACAGATGATAACAACTTAATAATCAATCCTCTGCATTTCCAGAACTTTAGCTTTGAGAAACAGGGTCAGAAAAAATAGATCACAAGCAGTTTGACGAGTTCATGTTTGTACTTTTAGGGCTAAAACGAGGAGCTCTGAACTAACATAAATCCCAAGATGGAGAGTCTAATGTATATTTCAAGCATTCCCCAAAGTACATTACAAATGAGTACATTTAGTTCAAATCTTTGAAGTTGAGTGGTTTCTCATCTTTTCTCTCCATTATCCATTGATACTGCACTTGATTTGGGCAGGTTAACATCTATTACTTAGTGTAAGACGTTAATAAACGCACAAAGAAGTCTTTGAAAGTAGGTAGCCTACTTTGGGGAACATGTTTGAAAGTATCATTAGCAATAACAATTCCCCTGGTTAGTAAAAAGCTTTAAATGTCAGACACACTACCAAATCATTTCCATCGTTGTGGATTTTGAAACTAATACAGATGTCAGTAGTAGAGGTTAAATATACAAATATTTGCCTCAAATGTTAAGGTTGAGAATATGAGGTTTTCACATTATGTAGGTTATCCCTGTCATATATCTAGGGCTTGATTTTTTTTACACATACATACATACACACATACATACTGTACACAAACACATAATATACTGTAGCTGTCTAGGAGCAATTGCTCTCAATCAGGCAATCAAACCAGTAGTCACTCAAAGTTACATCAAACCGTAACGCACCCAATGCCATCCTCAAGATCCTATTTATTTTTCATATTGAATGTTTTGAGATTTGCCGAAGTGCTTCAACAGATTGTTATGTCACCATTAGGGGGCTGTAATAAAGTCGGTTTTCTTTTGCATTTTGCATGACTAGAGGGCCTTCCACTCTCGCCTGTCTGCTCCTCTCACATCACACTGCATTAAGTGGAGCAGTTCTGGGCTGCAGGTTTTGCTCTCGCTGCTGCCAGAGAGTGTCTGTGCCAGATAGCGTAGCACGATTGCGATCAACAGAAATATTTTGTAGACAGCAGTAGCAGGAGAATAAAATGTCTCAGGGCTCATTAGTTGCCTACACACTGGTAATTTGCACCAGTTATTCGGGTATAGGAGTGGAAGAAAACGGGTGTAAAAACATAGAGTGATGTAACATTATTAAGGATTTCAGAGGAATGTCATACATATTTTCTTGTCTCCTCCTGTATAATAGTCAACACATACAGTAGATATCACAGAAAGACTACTCTTGTTTATTGTTAACATGTAGCTAAAAATTGGTATATCAAACACTGTAACGGAAAACTGTAAATTATACGCAAATGTTTTGTATTATCAACAGTAAAATACTCTGAAACGTTTTACTGCAGCATATTGTAAATTATGGTGCATTGTGGGAAAATGTTGTGGGCGGGGAAAGAATTGCTGTATTTCAAATCGTACTTTAATTCCGCCCCACAGAATATAGTAACTTAACGTATTTTTGGAGCGTCAAAAACCTTTTGCTGCACGGTATTGTTATTTCTGGTGCATTAACATATTTTGAGGCGTGCCTTGTAAGAGGCTATATCTGTTGTACCCGTGAGTGAGAATGCTGTACCAATTTAACTCCTATATGGTTATAGTGCCCCATCAATTAAACATGTATAGGATAGATTGGAGTGGCAGCAAGTCTCAAATCTTAAATGGTTGAGCATTTTGGTCTGTTTTGCCCTGTAGTTGCTGCCTGTTTGGAAGCCATTGTTAAGGCCTCTAGAAGTGCAGGTGATACAAAACACCAAATGTTCACTAATATTCTGTAATGTTTGTAAACAATTGACCTATTAGCCAACCTGCTTGCACCAATCCCTTTTAATTACAGTAAAATACTGTGAAACACAAACCCCTCTCCTCAATGAATTTAATTAATCCATTCATTCATTCTGATTACCGTTGCATTAACTTTTTTACAGTATAATACAGTCAATTTTACAGTATTGTATTGTGTGTCATTACACAGTACTTGCTTTGATACCGTATATATATATATATATATATATATATATATATATATATTTTTTTTTTTTACAGTGTAAGTGTACTGTAATATGAAATAAATAATTTTACTTGCCACTGAGCTGCCTGGCTACTGTCAAATTAAGGGTAATCCCTTTACAGTGAAATATCCCAAATCTTGTTTAGTTAGCCTATAGTAACTAAAAAACATTACTTGTTGCATAATGAATATAGAATATTGACAGTGTAATAACAGATATAACTGAAGTGTGATTTGTACTTGTATGTATTAGGGATTCCCATTAGCTGTTGCCAAGGAAGCAGCTACTCTTCCTGGGGTCCAACACATTAAAGCACTTACATTACATATAAAACCAAATATAAAAGTACATCATATAACATTATTACACCACTACATATCTACAACACAAAATGTACAATACAAAATGTATAATGCGACCATACAACAATATTACAATGTGTGCGTATGCATGTGTCTGTACCTTTGCGTGTGTCTCTTCACAGTCCCCGCTGTTCCATAAGGTGCATCTTTACCCGTTTTTTCCAAATCTGATTCTACTGCTTGCATCAGTTACCTGATGTGGAATAGAGTTCCATGTAGTCATGGCTCTATGTAGTACTGTGCGCCTCCCATAGTCTGTTCTGGACTTGGGGATTATGAAGAGACCTCTGGTGGCATGTCTTGTGGGGTATGCATGGGTGTCCGAGCTGTCTGTTTAAACTACTAGCACACAGCTCGGACACCCATGCATACCCCACAAGACATGCCACCAGAGGTCTCTTCAGAGTCCCCAAGTCCAGAACAGACTATGGGATTTAAACAGACTAGTAGTTTAAACAGACAGCTCTGTACATTCAGCTTGTCAACACTTCTTACAAAAACCAGTAGTGACTCACTCTTTCACTTTGAGCCATGAGAGATTGACATGCATATCATTAATGTTAGCTCTCCGTGTTCTTTTAAGGGCCAGCCGTGCTGCCCTGTTCTGAGCCAACTGCAATTTTCCCAAGTCCCTCTTTGTGGCACCTGACCACACTACTGAACAGTAGTCTAGGTGCAACAAAACTAGGGCCTGTAGGACCTGCCTTGTTGATAGTGTTGTTAAGAAGGCAGAGCAGCACTTTATTATGGACAGACTTCTACCCATTTCAGCTACTGTTGTATCAATATGTTTTGACCATGACAGTTTACAATCCAGGGTTACACCAAGCAGTTTAGTCACCTCAACTTGCTCAATTTCCACATTAGTGAATGATTTGTCCCAAATGCAATGCTTTTAGTTTAGGAAATATTTAGGACTAAGTTATTCCTTGCCACCCATTCTGAAACTAACTGCAGCTCTTTGTTAAGTGTTGCAGTCATTTCAGTTGCTTTAGTAGCTGACGTGTATAATGTTGAGTCATCCGCATACATAGACACACTGGCTTTACTCAAAGCCAGTGCCATGTCATTAGTAAAGATTGAAAAATGTAAGGGGCCTTAACAAGCTACCCTGGGGAATTCCTGATTCTACCTGGATTATGTTGGAGAGGCTTCCATTAAAGAACACCCTCTGTGTTCTGTTAGACAAGTAACTCTTTATCCACAATATAGCAGGGGGTGTAAAGCCATAACACATTTGCTTTTCCAGCAGCAGACTATGATCGATAATGTCAAAAGCATTAGTTACCTGATCTCACTTCATTTCAAAACAAATTTCCCAGTTAAAGAACCCTATAGGTTCAGAGTCTGACTGGTCAGCTGGAAAAGTATGGTTTCCACAGCAACACTTACTTTAACATAAGACATGCCTAAGGCACTATGTGTAACTGTCTTCATTAGCTTACATTGATTTGGTGCTGACGTTTCACTTCAAATGGCCCATACAGTGAGGGAAAAAAGTATTTGATCCCCTGCTGATTTTGTACATTTGCCCACTGACAAAGAAATGATCAGTCTATAATTTTAATGGTAGGTTTATTTGAACAGTGAGAGACAGAATAACAACAAAAAAATCCAGAAGAACGCATGTCAAAATTGTTATAAATTGATTTGCATTTTAATGAGGGAAATAAGTATTTGACCCCCTCTCAATCAGAAAGATGTCTGGCTCCCAGGTGTCTTTTATACAGGTAATGAGGTGAGATTAGGAGCACACTCTTAAAGGGAGTGCTCCTAATCTCAGCTTGTTACCTGTATAAAAGACACCTGTCCACAGAAGCAATCAATCAATCAGATTCCAAACTCTCCACCATGGCCAAGACCAAAGAGCTCTCCAAGGATGTCAGGGACAAGATTGTAGACCTACACAAGGCTGGAATGGGCTACAAGACCATCGCCAAGCAGCTTGGTGAGAAGGTGACAACAGTTGGTGCGATTATTCGCAAATGGAAGAAACACAAAAGAACTGTCAATCTCCCTCGGCCTGGGGCTCTATGCAAGATCTCACCTCGTGGAGTTGTAATGATCATGAGAACGGTGAGGAATCAGCCCAGAACTACACGGGAGGATCTTGTCAATGATCTCAAGGCAGCTGGGACCATAGTCACCAAGAAAACAATTGGTAACACACTACGCTGTGAAGGACTGAAATCCTGCAGCGCCCGCAAGGTGCCCCTGCTCAAGAAAGCACATATAAAGAGCCATCTGAAGTTTGCCAATTAACATCTGAATGATTCAGAGGAGAACTGGGTGAATGGGTGAATGTGTTGTGGTCAGATGAGACCAAAATCGAGCTCTTTGGCATCAACTCAACTCGCCGTGTTTGGAGGAGGAGGAATGCTGCCTATGACCCCAAGAACACCATCCCCACCATCAAACATGGAGGTGAAACATTATGCTTTGGGGGTGTTTTTCTGCTAAGGGGACAGGACAACTTCACCA
This sequence comes from Coregonus lavaretus, assembly GCF_964263955.1. Classification (NCBI taxonomy): domain Eukaryota; kingdom Metazoa; phylum Chordata; class Actinopteri; order Salmoniformes; family Salmonidae; genus Coregonus; species Coregonus lavaretus. The sequence goes on from NC_139994.1 coordinate 58,028,509, forward strand.
CATCAAAGGGACGATGGACGGGGCCGTGTAATATCAAATCTTGGGTGAGAACCTCCTTCCCTCAGCCAGGGCATTGAAAATGGGTCGTGGATGGGTATTCCAGCATGACAATGACCCAAAACACACGGCCAAGGCAACAAAGGAGTGGCTCAAGAAGAAGCACATTAAGGTCCTGGAGTGGCCTAGCCAGTCTCCAGACCTTAAGCCCATAGAAAATCTATGGAGGGAGCTGAAGGTTCGAGTTGACAAACGTCAGCCTCGAAACCTTAATGACTTGGAGAAGATCTGCAAAGAGGAGTGGAACAAAAACCCTCCTGAGATGTGTGCAAACCTGGTGGCCAACTACAAGAAACGTCTGACCTCTGTGATTGCCAACAAGGGTTTTGCCACCAAGTACTAAGTCATGTTTTGCAGAGGGGTCAAATACTTATTTGCCTCATTAAAATGCAAATCAATTCATAACATTTTTGACATGCGTTTTTCTGGATTTCTTTGTTGTTATTCTGTCTCTCTGTGACGAGGTGTGAAGGAAGGAGTCAGGCGCAGGAGGTAAAATACCGAAGTCCAGAGTTTATTCCGTTTACATAAATCAAACGCTCCAAGCGTCAAAACGAAACTAACAAGGGAAAACATCCACCTTGGCATAAACACTAAGAATAGTAGCTCAACCGAGCTACACGCTCTCACAACAAAGAATCACTCACAAAGACAAGGGGAACACTTATACACATACTAATTAGGGGAATGAGCACCAGGTGTGTGTGATTGACAAGAAATGACAAGTGGAGTGATGAGAATGGGATCAGCAGTAGCTAGTACTCCGGTGATGATGAACGCCGAAGCCTGCCCGAACCAGGAGGGGGGGCAGCCTCCGCGGAAGTCGTGACACTCTCACTGTTCAAATAAACCTACCATTAAAATTATAGACTGATCATGTCTTTGTCAGTGGGCAAACGTACAAAGTCAGCAGGGGATCAAATACTTTTTTCCGTCACTGTAGGTGTTTGACTCTCGCTGTATTTGAGTGAGAGAGAAAAAAACACATAATTTCAGGGAATAAATTATTAAATTTTACTGTCACAATTAAGATTTGGTTTGGGGGCATAAGAGGAGTACACTCAAAGGAGTACAGTATAATAAACCTAATAAAGCACTTTCAGAAGAAGGTATATGATTATTTATTTACGGTAGACACCCTCATGGGCACCGATATCAACAACAAACGATGTGTAGGTAATATAGTGACGAATTACCAAGCCTTATGATCAAAGCTGGACTTTCAAAAGGATTTCATTATGAGGCACCCTTCTTCCTCTGGTGGCATTGTTGCACCTCTGGTCTTCCTCATAGCTATCTGGGTTTGATTTTAGCCACATAGCCACAGGATATGACTCCCAAAGGCATTAGCTTTCCCAGCAGTCCCCCAGCAAAATTTTAACTCACATTAGTTTAAACTGACATGCTGCTTAAACTATAGTACATGGGGTCTGAAACAAGCACCTCACGCTAGGCTAACCACAAACACATTATGTGACATAGGGAAGGGGCGGTAACGCCTTTTTCATCTCTTTCATATTCTAACATTACGTCTCTTAGGCATGAACATGGTCATTCCATTCAAGCCTTTTCTAATACTCCCACTTTTGTTAGTTTACAATAAGTTGAATGTGTAATGATTGGCAGAACTTCCTCAAATTGAAACTCAAGGCCCAGAATGCCCCTAATCAAACACAAGTAATTGTACAGTACCTCAACACTTCACATGAATGGGCAGGGGTGCAGCCATGGGTGGCCCTGGGAGGGCATAGGCCCATCCACAGGGGAGCCAGGTCCAGCCAATCAGAATGAGTTTTTCCCCACAAAAGGGCTTTATTACAGACAGAAATACTCCTCAGCACCAACCCCGTCCTCAGACGATCCCGCAGGTGAAGAAGCCAGATGTGGAGGTCCTGCGGTTGTGAGGCCGGTTGGACATTTACATTTACGTCATTTAGCAGACGCTCTCGTACCACCAAATTCTCTAAAATGACATTGGAGGCAGCTTATGGTAGAGAATTGAACATACAATTATCTGGAAACAGCTCTGGTGGATATTCCTGCAGTCAGCATGCCAATTGCACACTCCCTCAAAACTGGAGACATCTGTGGCATTGTGTTGTGTGACAAAACCGCATATTTTAAAGTGGCCTTTTACTGTCCCCAGCCCAAGGTGCACCTGTGTAATGATCATGCTGTTTAATCAGCTTCTTGATATGCCACACCTGTCAAGTGGATGGATTATCTTGGCAAATGAGAAATGCTCACTAACAGGGATGTAAACAAATTTGTGCACAACATTTTAGAGAAATTAGCTTTTTGTGTGTATGGAACATTTCTGGGATTTTTTTATTTCAGCTCATGAAACATGGGACCAACACTTTACATGTTGCATTTATATTTTTGTTCAGTGTATATGAAGAATTGTTACAGGCCTCCAGTTCGTGTTTAATTTAAACTGATCATTAGACCCGTTGGCTGTACCACCACTTTTCCATTTCCTGTCCTCAAAGAACTAACTTTCTCTTGTGTTCTCTTTGATGTGAGCTGTTGGATTGTGGGAACTGACCACCATCAGTGCTATTCTGCGAGCCTTTAAGAGAGCAGCGAGACACTCTCTCCCAGAACTCTGCCTGCAGTGACAATTAGTAGTAATTACAGTGTGGGGGAAAGCATTGAAGACCCAGTTTATCTTAAAGGGCAATTCTGCCACTCTTCAAACTCATACTCATTATCTTCAGCACCATACCAGTGTCTACATATGTGAAAATGGCGCGTTTCTATGATCTGTTTTTAAAAGAAGAATAAACGCTTCTCTGTGACATCACTAGGGTAGAAAAAAAACAACAAGAAACAGTGATTTTCAAAGCCTGCGATGGGTTTCTAGCCAGAGGGAGGTTATTTTCTTGCTCCCCACGTCACCGCGAATCTCAGTGTTTAAAAAATCACTGTTTTTAAAATGTTTTAACTTTTGATGATGTCATCAGGTATAACTGTTTTTACTGTATTTTTTATCTACAAAATGTAGAAATGCTCCTTTTTCACATATACAGACACTGGTATTGAAAAGTGGTGGAATTGCCCTTTAAGACTCTCTGGCACTGATTACTTTAAGGACCCCTTTCACTTGTCATTAGCAATAAAGAATAACATTCCTACTCAGAAAGCAGATCCCTCCATTAAGTACAAAGGGTAAATAGCTAACTAGGGTTTTTAGAAAACACCCCCAAGGCCTATTTGTAGTGCTAAAATTGTATTTAGATAATTAATACTAATGTTCATAAAGTGGACTTGTAGGCACATTGCCAATGGCCATTGTCATCTAAAGGACTAATAATGTCCAGCATAGAATTTAATTATGTATTTACACAGTACTTAATAAACAATTTGTTGATATTTCAGTGTCAAACCAAGAGGGAAATAACTAGTTAGCTTGCAGGGTGAAGGCAATGGTAGAGGTTTGCACAGTTACTGAAACAGGTCACCCCACATGAAATACATTACCTTTGGGGAGACCTGGGCCCCCATAAACACTACTGTTTGATCTCAATAGCACAAATTGATCCAAGGTGATGAAATTGTTAAGTAATTATGATTGATGATGACAAGAGGGGGAAATGATTTGTTCCATTACATTCCCTGTGAGTAAGTATTCTTATTTTGAAACCTTAAAGCATATAATCGGTTTGTATTATGACACGTTACAGTAAATTAAATAAGTAGCATAGTACAGTCATCTAAAAATAGTTTTAACTTCATTTTGAAATGGAAATGTAATGTAGGTATAATGACATACGAAAATAAATGGCCACACAAGCCAAGGGCAGCTAGTGCTGGGATATAAATTAATTACAGTACAATATAGTGCAACACTAGAGTGATACAAATGAATATTGCACTTGAATACATGACTAATTAATCAAGTCACCTAGAGATCCCACAACTGCAGGCAAAACAAAACCATGTGGCCAAGCAGGCTGGCGCCCAACCATGACCACGCTCACCTCACCTCCGGTGTGTTCAGGAGTCAATTATAAACAAGATTAGTAATGTCATGACATGTATATATATATATATATTATATATATATATATATATATATATATATATATATATATATATATATATATATATATATTTGTCCTTCCTCACACTAGGTCCACACTAGCACATATAACAAACCAACAAAAATAGCATTTTATTTTTCTATTCACAGAGAACATCAAACAGCTATAAGGAATCATAACATTTCAAAGTGGTTCCTCAGACCTCATATATATATATATATATATATATTAAAACTATATTTTAAGTGAGAAGTAGGCATTGGTCTGAACCTGAAAAAGAAAGAAAATTCACTAGCACCACAATGCCTACTCCACCCATGCTCTACCAAGGTTTTCCAGCACACAGCTTTGACCTACTACAGTAGCTACAGTATGTTGGTCTATTGTACTTCAAACAATGTGTATGCAGGTTGCTTAGGATTAAAACCTTCTCAAACAGCCTAATTTATCCTCTTAAAGGAGGTGCTCCCACAATAATGTGATTTGTACCACATAAAAGTTAAAGTAATGGATTCTACACACCATACTAATGACATTCCACTACCGTTTTAAGCTTTTTTAAATTATATGAAAGCAAGCCTTGCTTTTATACTTATATGCGAGCTGTTTAGTCTTGTAGTAATGTCTTATAGAATGCCGCAGCCCGTCTGGTGTTCAACCTTCCCAAGTTCTCTCACGTCACCCCGCTCCTCCGCACACTCCACTGGCTTCCAGTTGAAGCTCGCATCTGCTACAAGACCATGGTGCTTGCCTACAAGAGCTGTGAGGGGAACGGCACACCCTTACCTTTAGGCTCTGATCATACCCTACACCCAAATGAGGGCATTGCGTTCATCCACCTCTGGCCTGCTGGCCCCCCTACCTCTGCGGAAGCACAGTTCCCGCTCAGCCCAGTCAAAACTGTTCGCTGCTCTGGCACCCCAATGGTGGAACAAGCTCCCTCACGACGCCAGGACAGCGGAGTCACTCACTACCTTCCGGAGACACTTGAAACCCCACCTCTTTAAGGAATACCTGGGATAGGATAAAGTAATCCTTCTACCCCCCCTTACCCCACCCCCCCCAAAAAAATTACATATTGTAAAGTGGTTATCCCACTGGCTATAAGGTGAATGCACCAATTTGTAAGTCGCTCTGGATAAGAGCGTCTGCTAAATGACGTAAATGTAAACAATTTAAATGTAATGTGGTGCCTGCCTGTATTTCCTTAAACCTTTTTATTTAGCAATACATGTCATTCAGAAAAATAAATTTTTCATAACCTATTTTTTGGGTCAGTAGGTGCCCAACATAACACCAGGTGGTGGTGTGTTGGACCCAGTCACTCATACAGTTGAAGTCGGAAGTTTACATACACTTAGGTTGGAGTCATTAAAACTCGTTTTTCAACCACTCCACAAATTTCTTGTTAACAAACTATAGTTTTGGCAAGTCGGTTAGGACATCTTCTTTGTGCATGTCACAAGTAATTTTTTCAACAATTGTTTACAGACAGATTATTTCACTTATAATTCACTGTATCACAATTCCAGTGGGTCAGAAGTTTACATACACTAAGTTGACTGTGCCTTTAAACAGCTTGGAAAATTCCAGATAATGATGTCATGGCTTTAGAAGCTTCTGATAGGAAGTCAATTGGAGGTGTACCTGTGGATGTATTTCAAGGCCTACCTTCAAACTCAGTGCCTCTTTGCTTGACATCATGGGAAAATCAAAAGAAATCAGCCAAAACCTCAGAAAAAAATTGTAGACCTCCACAAGTCTGGTTCATCCTTGAGAGCAATTTCCAAATGCCTGAAGGTACCACATTCATCTGTACAAACAATAGTATGCAAGTATAAACACCATGGGACCACGCAGCCGTCATACCGCTCAGGAAGGAGACGCGTTCTGTCTCCTAGAGATGAACGTACTTTGGTGCAAAAAGTGCAAATTAATCCCAGAACAACAGCAAAGGACCTTGTGAAGATGCTGGAGGAAACAGGTACAAAAGTATCTATATCCACAGTAAAACGAGTCCCATATCGACATAACCTGAAAGGCCGCTCAGCAAGGAAGAAGCCACTGCTCCAAAACCGCCATAAAAATGCCAGACTATGGTTTGCAACTGCACATGGGGACAAAGATCGTACTTTTTGGAGAAATGTCCTCTGGTCTGATGAAACAAAAATAGAACTGTTTGGCCATAATGACCATCGTTATGTTTGGAGGAAAAAGGGGGTGCTTGCAAGTCGAAGAACACCATCCCAACCGTGAAGCACGGGGGTGGCAGCATCGTGCTGTGGGGGTGCTTTGTTGCAGGAGGGACTGGTGCACTTCACAAAATAGATGGCATCATGAGGAAGGAAAATGATGTGGATATATATCTCAAGACATCAGTCAGGAAGTTAAAGCTTGGTCACAAATGGGTCTTCCAAATGGACAATGACCCCAATCATACTTCCAAAGTTGTGGCAAAATGGCTTAAGGACAACAAAGACAAGGTATTGGAGTGGCCATCACAAAGCCCTGACCTCAATCCTATAGAACATTTGTGGGCAGAACATATAATAATAATATAATATGCCATTTAGCAGACGCTTTTATCCAAAGCGACTTACAGTCATGCGTGCATACATTTTTTTTTTGTGTATGGGTGGTCCCGGGGATCGAACCCACTACCTTGGCGTTACAAGCGCCGTGCTCTACCAGCTGAGCTACAGAGGACCACATGACTCAGTTACACCAGCTCTGTGAGGAGGATTGGGCCAAAATTCACCCAACTTATTGTGGGAAGCTTGTGGAAGGCTACCGGAAACGTTTGACCCAAGTTAAACAATAAAAAGGCAATGCTACCAAATACTTCTGACCCACTGGGAATGTGATGAAAGAAATAAAAGCTGAACTAAATCATTCTCTCTACTATTATTCTGACATTTCACATTCTTAAAATAAAGTGGTGATCCTAACTGACCTAAGACAGGGAATATTTACCAGGATTAAATGTTAGGAATTGTGAAAAACTGAGTTTAAATGTATTTGGCTAAGGTGTATGTAAACTTCCGACTTCAACTGTATATAGAGATCTATAGAGCATGTCTACATTCCTGATTTCTGTAACCGTTAGCTTACCTGTGTAATATAGACATAAGCGCAGAAATACTTGCTTTGCAAACATGGTCCTGTTTTATCAGTTGCTGTGCTGATCAATGGGCAGTTTATTACCTGTCAAATGAATATGTAGCTTAAAGTTATATATTTTTGCAAAAACAATGGTGATGCTACAATAATACACATTTACAATAGGCCTATATCAAAAAATACATACAGCCTAATGATATACATATAGTGCATTTGGAAAATATTCAGACCCCTTGACCTTTTCCACATTTTGTTAAGTTACAGCCTTATTCTAAAATGGATTAAATAAAATACTTTCCTCATCAATTTACACACAATACCCCATAATGACAAAGTGAAAACAGTTTTGTAGAAATTTCTGCAAATGTATTAAAAACCAAACAGAAAGACCTTATTTACATAAGTATTCAGACCCTTTGCTATGAGACTCAAAATTGAGCTCAGATGCATCCTGTTTCCATTGATCATCCTTGAGATGTTTCTACAACTTGGGAGTCCACCTTTGGTAAATTCAATTGATTGGACATGATTTGGAAACGCACACACCTGTCTATATAAGGTCTCACAGTTGACAGTGCATGTCAGAGCAAAAACCAGGCCATGAGGTCGAACGGATTGTCCATAGACCTCCAAGACGAGGCACAGATCTGGGGAAGGGTACCAAAAAATTTCTGCAGCATTGAAGGTCCCAAAGAACACAGTGGCCTCCATCATTCTTAAATGGAAGAAGTTTGGAACCACCGAGACTCTTCCCAGAGCTGGCCACCCGGCCAAACTGAGCAATCGGGGGAGAAGGGCCTTGGTCAGGGAGGTGTCCAAGAACCCGATGGTCACTCTGACAGAGCTCCAGAGTTCCTCTGTGGAGATAGGAGAACCTTCCAGAAGGACAACCATCTCTGCAGCACTCCACCAATCAGGCCTTTATGGTAGAGTGGCCAGACGGAAGCCACTCCTCAGTAAAAGGCACATGACAGCCCGCTTGGAGTTTGCCAAAAGGCACCTAAAGGACTCTCAGACCATGAGAAACAAGATTCTCTGGTCTAATGAAATCAAGATTGAACTCTTTTGCCTGAATGCTAAGCGTCACGTCTGGAGGAAACCTGGCAGCATCATGCTGTGGGGATGTTTTTCAGTGGCAGGGACTGTGAGACTAGTCAGGATTGAGGGAATGATGAACGAAACAAACAGAGATCCTTGATGAAAACCTGCTCCAGAGCACTCAGGACCTCAGACTGGGGCGTCAGTTCAATTTGCAAAAATGTCTAAAAACCTGTTTTTGCTTTGTCATTATGGGGTATTGTGTGTAGATTGATGAGGAAAAAAAACTATTTAATCAATGTTAGAATAACGCTGTAACGTAACAAAATGTGGACAAAGTGAAAGGGTCTGAATAATTTCTGAATGCACTGTACATGACCAAAAGTATGTGGACACCTGCTCGTCGAACATCTCTTTCCAAAATCATGGCCATTAATATGGAGTTGGTCCTCCTTTGCTGCTATAACAGCCTCCACTTTTCTGGGAAGGCTTTCCACTAGATGTTGAAACATTGCTGTGGGGACTTGCTTCCACTCAGCCTCAAGAGCATTAGTGAGGTCGGGCACTGATTTTGGCCTGGCTCGCAGTCGGCGTTCCAATTCATCCCAATGGTGTTCGATGGGGTTGAGGTCAGGGCTCTGTGCAGGCCAGTCAAGTTCTTCCACACCGATCTCAACAAACTATTTCTGTATGGGCCTCGCTTTGTGCACGGGGGAATTGTTATGCTGAAACAGGAAAGGGCCTTCCCCAAACTGTTGCCACAAAGTTGGAAGCACAGAATCGTCTAGAATGTCATTGCGTTAAGATTTCCCTTCACTGGAACTAAGAGGCCTAGCCTGAACCATGAAAAACAGCCCCAGACTATTCCTCCTCCAACAAACTTTAAAGTTGTCCCCATGCATTTGGGCAGGTAGCGTTCTCCTGGCATCCGCCAAACCCAGACTTGTCCGTCGGACTGCCAGATGGTGAAGCGTAATTCATCACTCCAGAGAGCGCGTTTACACTGCTCCAGAGTCCAATGGCAGCGAGCTTTACACCACTCCAACCGACGATTGGCATTGCGCATGATGATCTTAGGCTTGTGTGCGGCTGCTCAGCCATGGAAACCCATTTCATGAAGCTCTCCACAAACAGTTATTGTGCTGACGTTGCTTCCAGAGGCAGTTTGGAACTCGGTAGTGAGTGTTGCAAACGAGGACAGACTATTATTACGCGCTACGCGCTTCAGCACTCGGCGGTCCCGTTCTGTGAGCTTGTGTGGCCTACCACTTCGCGGCTGAGCTGTTGTTGCTCCTAGACATTTCCACTTCACAATAACAGCACTTACAGCATACCGGGGCAGCTCTAGCAGAGCAGAAATTTGACGAACTGACTTGTTGGAAAGGTGGCATCCTATGACGGTGCCACGTTGAAAGTCTCTGAGCTCTTCAGTAAGGCCATTCTACTGCCAATGTTTGTCAACTGCATGGTTGTGTGCTCGATTTTATACACCTGTCAGCAACGGGTATGGCTGAAATAGCCAAATCCACTCATTTGAAGGGGTGTCCACATACTTTTGTATATATTGTGTATCTAGCTAGCTAATTTTAGCTAACTTAGTTTTGTTGTTAACACCTGGTTAGCATAACAGCTGAACTAAACTCGAAATCGATCAGACTTGACTTACTAGTGATGAAATGATAGTCGCAGACCAGTTTCTGACAGCTGTCTGGGTTCAGGTCTTGACGGGCAAAAAGGTTTCTTCACTTTTCTGACAGTTCTTGAGTCATCTCATTGGTGCCACCAATGGTGTTTTATGATTGCGAGGAATCTGTAAACATATTTTTATCCAGTTGTTTTTCCTGCCTTGTTAGAGCAGCCAAATACTCTACAGAAAATGTTTTAGGCACTGTTATCATGCAGTTTGGGGTAGCCACTTAGCTGTTGTTGTCAGAAGAATTAATGCGGTGGTCTTCCAACATGGCCGCCAGGAGGCGTCGTTCATCAACTGCAAGCCCTCTATGTTGTGGTATTCAAGCTAAGGTTAATCAATAAATGCAAATATATATTTTGATTAGCTAGGTAGCTAGCTAGCTAAATTTACCTAGCTAACATTAGTTTGCTTGTCCAAAGTCCAGCAGCTAGCCTCTGTAGCTAGCTAACACCAGTCAGCTGAAAGCTAGCTGGATAACGAACAGGCAAATAAAGGTAGCTAGCCAATTAATGTGGTTTTGTTTTGATTAGCTAGGTAGCCAGCTAGCTATCCAGCTAGATAATGTAATGTTATACCAGTCAGAGGAAAGCTAACGTTGGCTAGGTAGCTAACCAACAATCGAGGAAAGCTAGCTAGCTATATTTTACCAAGTGAGGTTTTTCATATAAGGCTGAAGTCAGTATATGTAAACTGCTGACTTAAACACTTGTGTGTAATCAGAGAACAAACCAATATGCACAAATAAGCTACCGAACGTCCTTGGCTGCTATGATAAATCAAATCAAATCAAATTGTATTTGTCACATACACGTGTTTAGCAGATGTTAACGTTAGCTGGCTAGGTGACGTTAGCCAATGTAAGACTTTAACGTTAGCTAACGCGTATGGCCAGTTTATGCACCGCAATATATCACACTTTCTTATATAAAACACAGCGAGGTAATGTTAGTTACGTTAAGTTTAAAATCACCAATCTTTGGGAAACTGCCACGTTGCTCACATTCATTTGCATTGCACAGACCAAGCTACAGTAAACAAGGTAGACAGATTTGAGACCGGACAAACACTGCAGTTAGTTACGCTACATTTCCTCGACTAAGAACAAACAAGACCACAAGACAAACTATGGCCCAAAAAACGAATTGCTTTGTTAAGAAACAGTAAACTAGCTATGTTGAACTGCATATAGTCACTGACTGAACCCCAAACAGAACATATAAACAGAACCTCAGCTGTGCATTCTAGCATCAGACAATTTACCAGACTCGACTGACAGCATCGCTTCAAACATGTTTAGATTAAATTCCAGCTCCGGCATTCTTGTCATTATTATAATCCACGTTTGTGATGACTGATCAACACAGTGTCAAGTTACTTTTCAGTGTGTTCCCAGAAAATCTGAAGTCGCCATCCAAAAATAAAAAGTAGTCAGGATGCTGCACATGGTGCACCCAGGTAAAACAACAACATCAGAATAATTGATTGCTTGCGCGACCTGCTGTGTGCAATCAAAATAAAATGAAATGCTTGCTAACTTGGTTAGCTACGTGATGAAATGAGTCTGTTTTCAACAAATCAAGTGTTTTAGAGTATTGTATTTTTACCAAGCAAGATAAATAAATGTGTAATCAGTACTGAGTGAAAAAAAAAAACATTTTGGAACAAACGCTTCCAGACTGTCCATTTAAATGTATGGTGTAATGGTAATGGTGACATTTTGGAGACATTTTGACCATTCTTTAATTTATAGTTTTGACAGCCCCCTCCCTCCCGTCACACACACATTTATTAAAATGTATTTAAAAAATAATAATAATTTAAAAGAGCCTTTGGGTTCGTGGAGAGGCAGGCAAGTGACAGTGAGTGTGGTGTTGTGGACTACTGCTTGCATCTTGCTAGGACGGTGGAGAGACCAGCTCTCAGACTCTCAAAGAAGAGGTCATTGCCCTCATCCGTGAGATGCACGCCATCTGTACGGTACTGCCCAAGGACACACTGCTTAATGGCAGGGTGGCGGATTGTGGGCATGCGCCTGTCAAGGAGAAATGCAAACACCAGCTGGTTGACAGAGCGCCAGGCCATCTCTATGCGCTTGTTGATGTCCTCCTCCCACTGGAACATCCAACTCCTCTGCTGCGCAATGTCAGAGTAGACCACCGTTGTCCCGGGGAACATTTGGATGACTACCTCCAAATCAGTGCGCATCTGACTCACCAGGGCTGTCCCCTTTGTGTGTGCCAAGTCGTTTCTGCCGAGGTGGATGACTATGATGTAAGGGGGAGCAGCAGCACAGGCACTCTGCTGGCGCAGAACATGAAGCAGTTTGCCCCACTTCTTTCCTCACTCTCCGAGCCACCTAATGTGACAGTAGTCAAGGGAGAGGTTGTGATGCTTTCCGACCGCCCTGGCATGCTTCTCCAACCATTGGATCCATGAATTCCCAAAAAGCCACACAGTTTTCATTCTGACGTTGGTATAGATGTAGAATAAATAGAACAGCATTCCAATTGAAAAAGATCATACACAGATTCCTTTCTTCCTCCCGTTCCAGGGCAGCTTTAAATGTACAATTTTGACTTTTGCAAGGACAATAAACAATTTCAAATCAAATCAAATTTTATTGGTCACATGCGCCGAATACAACAGGTGCAGACATTACAGTTACTTACAGCCCTTAACCAACAGTGCATTAAAATAAAACAACAACAAAAAATGTGTTGAGAAAAAAAGAGCAGAAGTAAAATAAAATAACAGTAGGGAGGCTATATATACAGGGGGGTACCGGTGCAGAGTCAATGTGCGGGGGCACCGGCTAGTTGAGATAGTTGAAGTAATATGTACATGTGGGTAGAGTTAAAGTGACTATGCATAAATAATTAACAGAGTAGCAGCAGCGTAAAAAGGATGGGGTGGGGGGCAGTGCAAATAGTCCGGGTAGCCATGATTAGCTGTTCAGGAGTCTTATGGCTTGGGGGTAGAAGCTGTTGAGAAGTCTTTTGGACCTAGACTTGGCACTCCGGTACCGCTTGCCGTGCGGTAGCAGGGAGAACAGTCTATGACTAGGGTGGCTGGAGTCTTTGACAATTTTGAGGGCCTTCCTCTGACACCGCCTGGTATAGAGGTCCTGGATGGCAGGAAGCTTGGCCCCAGCAGTTGCCATACCAGGCGGTGATGCAACCAGTCAGGATGCTCTCGATCGTGCAGCTGTAGAATTTTTTGAGGATCTGAGGACCCATGCCAAATCTTTTCAGTCTCCTGAGGGGGAATAGGCTTTGTCGTGCCCTCTTCACGACTGTCTTGGTGTGTTTGGACCATGATAGTTCGTTGGTGATGTGGACACCAAGGAACTTGAAGCTCTCAACCTGTTCCACTACAGCCCCGTCGATGAGAATGGGGGCGTGCTCAGTCCTCTTTTTTTTCCTGTAGTCCACAATCATCTCCTTTGTCTTGGTCACGTTGAGGGAGAGGTTGTTGTCCTGGCACCACACGGCCAGGTCTCTGACCTCCTCCCTATAGGCTGTCTCATTGTTGTCGGTGATCAGGCCTACCACTGTTGTGTCGTCGGCAAACTTAATGATGGTGTTGGAGTCGTGCCTGGCCATGCAGTCATGGGTGAACAGAGAGTACAGGAGGGGACTGAGCACGCACCCCTGAGGGGCCCCCGTGTTGAGGATCAGTGTGGCAGATGTGTAGTTACCTACCCTTACCACCTGGAGGCGGCCCGTCAGGAAGTCCAGGATCCAGTTGCAGAGGGAGGTGTTTAGTCCCAGGATCTTTAGCTTAGTGATGAGCTTAGAGGGCACATTTTCTGTATGTTTCTCGTTTTTTTCTAGCCAACATTCCCATTGAAGCACCAAGTATAATCTGTTCTACCTGTTGTATGTCTATGTGCTTGATTGTAAGGTCGTTATCTCTGCTCTGGGAGGATCTCCTGTCAGACTTTCACTCTCTCCCTTCTTATCTCTGAGATCTCTAATTTCCACCAAAAACTCATAAAACGATTAATCATCACCATACAATAAACTTCTGGTTAAATGTATACGTATTTTTTTACATTGTATTTTCATATTTGTCAGATTTGTCTGATATAGTTCAGTTTAAATAATTAGCAGGTCTGAATTGATTTGGCGTAGGCTACTAGCTAGCAGCTAGGCCTATAAGTGGGTCTAGTAGGTGTATCAAATTTATTTTTTACAGGCCAGAATCATCTTATTGAAGAAGAACATTAAACGACCTAGCTGAGCCTTTACAGGTAAGTTAAATACAGTCAGTAGTAGGCTACTATGTGTCAGTCCCACCGGTTAGGCCCAGACAGCCAACTAATACGCAAACAGACCAGTGGTGAGCGACTGATAATGAGCATTGCGAGTGACAAAAACATTAGCCTATGCTATTAACACAGCATGGCAACGTTAGCTGTCATCCAGTCAGAAATTACATTTGATCCGTTTTACATTAAAATGACAAAATCAGACTCTTAGATTGCAGCAAACCATGTTGCAAATGTTTCTCCTTGTCAGTTTCACGTTTCTCATTTTCAGGCACCACTTTCTGTCATTTGAGAAGCTAGGAAATTTGTCATGCTGGCCCACGTGGAGCTAACAAACAGCTTATGCCGATTCAAATGCACCAGTACACATGGTACGTTGCACACTATCAATACTTAAAATGTATGTTCTGTTCCAAATTTGTGAGTACTCCCACCTGTTTTCATATTTATACTGCAATTTATAAATGAGGACGTGTGCTCTTTTACTGGTTTGCGCTTAGTGGGACTATCATTTGTTTTTCAACAGGACAATGACCCAAAACACATCTCCAGGCTGTGTAAGGGCTATTTTTAACCAAGGAGAGTGATAGAGTGCTGCATCAGACGACCTGGCCTCCACAATCACCCGACCTCAACCCAATTGAGATGGTTTGGTATGAGTTGGACCGCAGAGTGAAGGAAAAGCAGCCAACAAGTTCTCAGCATATGTGGGAACTCCTTCAAGACTGTTGGAAAAGCATTCCTCGTGAAGCTGGTTGAGAGAATGCCAAGAGTGTGCAAAGCTGTCATCAAGGCAAAGGGTGGTTTCTTTGAAGAATAAAAAATAAAATATATATTTTGATTTGTTTAACACTTTTTTGGTTACTACATGATTCCATGTGTGTTATTTCATAGTTTTGATGTCTTCACTATTATTCTACAATGTAGAAAATAGTAAAAATTAAGAAAAACCCTGGAATGAGTAGGTGTGTCCAAACGTTTGACTGGTACTGTATATATATATATATATATATATATATATATATATATATATATATACACTGTATATGCTGTACTTACTTGGTCAATCTGAATGATTATGTTGTGCTATTTGAGTAGAGCACCTTCACCTAGTCGTCATGACGAAGGTGCCCCCTTAAACCGTATGAATATATAACATGTAATTTCATGTAAAAGATCATTGTTTGTGATATTGTAAACATACTGTACTTTAATAATGGGCTATATCGTTGTGTTGGTGAAATGAAAAGTATTTTGTCATCTCTGCTTTGCCCCATTGAATAAAAAGTATTTATTCTAGCCCGACTATTTTCTTACTTTACAATTTAAACACATTTAGCATAGACAATGTAATTGTTGTGGTAGTCTTCATTATCACAGTGGCACCTCCAAGTGTACCTGGCATTGGACTTGGTAGTAAACTCAGCAAAAAAAGAAACGTCCTCTCACTGTCAACTGCGTTTATTTTCAGCAAACTTAACATGTGTAAATATTTATATGAACATAACAAGATTCAACAACTGAGACATGAACTGAACAAGTTCCACAGACATGTGACTAACAGAAATGGAATGGAAGGGTACCACATGAGGGAGGAGGATGTCTTCCCTGTAACGCACAGTGTTGAGATTGCCTGCAATGACAACAAGCTCAGTCCGATGATGCTGTGACATACCGCCCCAGACCATGACGGACCCCCCCCCCTCCAAATCGATCCCGCTCCAGAGTACAGGCCTCGGTGTAACCCTCATTCCTTCGACAATAAACGCGAATCCGACCATCACCCCTGGTGAGACAAAACCGCGACTCGTCAGTGAAGAGCACTTTTTGCCAGTCCTGTCTGGTCCAGCAACGGTGGGTTTGTGCCCATAGGCGACGTTGTTGCCGGTGATGTCTGGTGAGGACCTGCCTTACAACAGGCCTACAAGCCCTCAGTCCAGCCTCTCTCAGCCTATTGCGGACAGTGAGCACTGTTGGCGGGATTGTGCGTTCCTGGTGTAACTCGGGTAGTTGTTGTTGGCATCCTGTACCTGTCCCACAGGTGTGATGTTCGGATGTACCGATCCTTTACAGGTGTTGTTACACGTGGTCTGCCACTGCGAGGACGATCAGCTGTCCGTCCTGTCTCCCTGTAGCGCTGTCTTAGGCGTCTCACAGTACGGACATTGCAATTTATTGCCCTGGCCACATCTGCAGTCCTCATGCCTCCTTGCAGCATGCCTAAGGCACGTTCACGCAGATGAGCAGGGACCCTGGGCATCTTTCTTTTGGTGTTTTTCAGAGTCAGTAGAAAGGCCTCTTTAGTGTCCTAAGTCTTCATAACTGAGACCTTAATTGCCTACCGTCTGTAAGCTGTTAGTGTTTTAACGACCGTTCCACAGGTGCATGTTCATTAATTGTTTATGGTTCATTGAACAAGCATGGGAAACAGTGTTTTAACCCTTTACAATGAAGATCTGTGAAGTTATTTGGATTTTTACGAATTATCTTTGAAAGACAGGGTCCTGAAAAAGGGACGTTTCTTTTTTTGCTGAGTTTAGTAGTTGTGTGTATGTTTTAAGCTAAGGATCCCATCTCCTGCTTCCAGACATTTCACCACCTAGATTACAAGGGTTGGATTTGCACCAAAAAATGTAATGTCAGCACAAGGCATGTACAAAATCTAGTATAATGATTCACCTCATATACATTGTCTACCGGTATCGTTTTTAAATTGAGAACATATATCTGAACAATATGTAAACAGTGTGTGAGTTAAGCTATTCTCTGCTTCAGATGCACAATGTCAAGGGGTGCATTGCAAATGCCCATAAGGCTAATACCATCATACTGTAGGCCAGTGGTTCCCAACTCCGGTCCTCGAGTTCCCCCAACAGTACAGTTTTATTGTAGCCCCGGACAAACACACCTGATTCAACTAGTCAACTAATCATCAGGCCCTCAATGAGTTCAATCAGGTATGTTTGTCCAGGGCTACAACAAAAATGTGTGCTGTTGGGGGTAATGGAGGACTGGAGTTGGGAGCCACTGCTGTAGGTCTATGGCTGCATTGGCGTTGCATGCTATTATCAGCTGCAAAATGGGTTCACATGGCTGATATCCTGAAAAAATAGTGACAATCAAATAAAACTAATTGGAGAGCTGATGACTGAACAAAAAGGTAATGTTCATTTGAGAATACAACACAGAAACACAGACAAATTATAGACAGATTCCCTCCCCCTCTTTATTGTAGGATTGTGATCTGTGATTAATTAACATCAACACTAGTTCTGTAAGGTTCTGTATTTATTTTCTTAGTCAACCTTGTGTTCTTGAACGTAGCCCTGTTTCTTTGTGTTCTTGAACGTAGCCCTGTCTTTCATTTTTGTTCATTGATTTCACCTGTGTTTGTTAGTCACCTGGTCTCATTATCTCCTTATTTAGTTCAGTTCATTCTGTTTGTGCCTTGTGAGGTATTGATCGTTTTGACTCTACTAAGCCTTTTCCTAGCTCGTTTGTGAGAACCAGTTATAGCCTTCAGTCCTAGTTTTTGATTATCCTGCCTGTTTGCCTACCTGTGTATGACCATTGCCTGCCTGTGACCACGATTCCTGCCTTTTGCCAAGGCGAAATAAACACCTGCCGCGCTCTGCGCGTGAATCTACACCTTTTTCTCCCTGACTATTCATTACAAGTTCATCTTGAATAATAGTTCACAATTAAAACCAGTTTAAACACGTAACTTCAAAGAATCAACACTTTTATATAGTTTCAAAGTGTACAAGTAAGCTAACGCATATGTAAAGGTAGGACATTTTTGCAACAAGTAGGCTATTATTAATAAAAACATAATTTCAGGTGAACAAACAAAAGTAAATACCAGAGGTGGCCAACCTCGCTCCACTGATCCCTGATCTACTGGGTGAGCAGACTTCTGTTGCAGCAAATAGCACACTTGATTATTGACTAAATAGGTTTGATACATTGAATCAGGTGTGTTAGTGCTGGGTTGGAACAGAAGCCTGCACACCCAGCAGGGTTGGCCTGCTCCAGTTGTAATAGGTTTATACATTGTGTGTATAAAACTTGCTAAGATAGGTACACGTTTAATCCACGGCATACAAGGATGTACACTCATTCTCTTGGGACATTCATTGGGACCACTTCATCTGCAGACAGGGTTTCTCTGTATCTGAGGACAGAAAACATCACAAAGAAACAGGCTGCATTATACTCAAGTTAGACAGCCCTGAATATTATGCTGCTATATTTCTCTGTCCTCAGTTTTTCTCGCTAGGGACTGGAACTGGAGAATAGTTTCATAATGTCCTACCACAAAGGTACCTGCCCTATCCAGAAAGGTACTATCCAGAGTAGCCTACTCTCCCTTCTCTGACAGCTGGAAGTGCTAGCTAATCCTTTCACCCTCTTCCATGGCTGTTAGCTAGCTACCTACCTAGATGTTAGCATTGTCAGAAATGCTACAAAAAGGTAGCACATCGTTGGTTGTTATTGGACAGAATGAGCACGTGAGAGCGATAAATTATATATTTAATCAAAACTGTTGCCCTAAAGGTGGCAAGTCTAATGGTCACTTTATGGATGCTGTAGTCTCGTTCTTATCCGACGCCTAGATGTTGAGTTAGGTCGGCCCACATAAAACATTTTTTCCCCTAATGCTAATGACCCTGTTAAAATCCGGTATGTGGTTCTCGGTTCTCATGACGAGAGGTGGGGAGTGTGTTGTGTACCTTCAATCAAGTTGATTTGCGAATTTTCATCGACATTGGTGTCATATTGGCTTAGATATGATGGTAGTGAGATTTGAATTTAACATTGAATTTAATGCCATACTATAGTTGCACCGACCAGTGTAATAACATGACCAAATGTGACATTATAACCTATGTGATTATAACCTCATTATAACCTCATCACACTTCCAGAGGTGCTGTCACAGTGATTAGTGTAGCTTTGTAGAATCCTCACCATGATACAAACCTGTCTGAAAACAAACGGGCAGCCCTGAATGAAGTGTTCTACTCTCCCACAGAGCCTTGCTGTATGCCTCAGACATTCTCTCCACAACAGCCACAATTGAGCAAGGCAGATTCACATCAGCAGGACATCAGTATGACTCACTGGCTAGAATAACTCTCTAAATAAAGAATAAAAACAATCTTCTCCTGTTTCACTTATTGCACCTTTCCTTCCCTGTTGCCAGGGAGATGACCAAATGCATTCTGTATGCAAGCATGCGCTTCAGTGCCCCCAGAGCACGGAACAGAATCATGTTCCACTTTAAAAACGTTAATTTTACATTTTTAATGACGTGGCTGATGGCTTAAGTGAGTGAGTAGCACTTACAAGGGGGGTTGTAACATTCTAGCAAACCCTCTCTCCCTGCCTCCACTCCCTTCTGATGGATTACATTATTTGGTAACACTTTATTTGGATAGTCCAAATACAGACTATCAATAACACTTCAACTAACTATTTACTAACACTAAACCTTGCTCTAACCCTAGCCCTAACCTTAATCTAACCCTTATTCTAAACCTAACCCTAACCGTAACCATAGAAAGCAGTTGCTTATCAACAGATAGTTTGTTGATAGTAATCCGGACTATCCAAATAAAGTGTGACCAATTATTTGTTTTGGTAAATAAAGGATGAAACTGTGGCTATCGGTTGAGGACAAATTCAAATGAACTCCAGTTGCAATGAATTATTTGAATAATCTATTCACACTTGCACTTCAATAACTTTTAGAATAAACATGGTCCTTTCCCAAATATAATACATGTTTTCTAGCATACAACATTTAAATGAGTGTAATTGGCAAAGGTTTGACCTTGTTTGACCTCTGTTTGCTGGATACATTATTTTCCATAGGTATTTGGTATGAGCGTGTTCTTGTTTCATAGGGTTAATACATAAATTATGCATCACACACTGTTCTAGTATTATCTATTGTTATTTTAAGGCAGATAATACAAGATTATAACTTAATGGGATCTGTGAAATCAGATGGAAGATACTGGGTTGCTCTCAAATAAATATGTGCCCGGGATGGTAAGCCTTTGCAACGCGCAGTTCATATCTATATAGCTCAAATTAATTGGTACGAAGAGTTGGGAGCAGGCGGTTAACCACTAATGCATGTCCGAAGGGGGTATTTGACACATTAAATTGCTTCAGTAGCAACCTGTGAATGCAGTACATAGTATGCAATTGAGGGGCTCCATGTTCCCATAACTGTCCTCATGTGCTCTGTTTAGTCCTTCGAATTCCATGTCTGAAGTGTATTTTCATCAGATTAGGTTCTTTGGCCTAACATGGTGCACACATGTTATGTACTCCCGACATACCATGTTCACAATTAAAGAATGTGTAAAGCAGAACGTACCATTATATTCAATTTCCCATGAGCAGCCCTTTACGTTAGCTGTCCAGTGTTAAAACAGAAGGTTAATAGTGTCTCAGATATGAGCTAAGCGGTTTAGCACACAGACAAACTGTGCTTTTTAAAAGTAATTAGCTTCTGCTTTTGCTTTTGCTCTTGAAAAAAAAAGGACAAGAAAACAAAAGCTCAGGAATCCCCTGGGGTCAGCGCCCACCAAGGCCTGGATTACAGCACCAAAGGAACCCTGGGAAGCGTATATTGATTTGGCCTGACACTGGCTGACATATCTAGACTAGCCGCACCCTGACTCGCAAAGGCTTCAAGCAGTTATCTGCCATATCCTCTGCTATCTTTAAAGCGCATTGAGAAATTACCTCACGCCGTAGAAGATTTATCATCACATAGTTAGTTCACTGCACCTAACAGCAGATTGCATTTGACTACTAATATGAGCTTAAAGTTCATGTGCAGAGGATTACGCTTAATTAACTTGTTAGTTTGTGCACGCTACGACGAGCATTAGCTATTTTTCTTTTACCACATTTATATTACAAGTTGTCCGGGTTCAGTGCTTGTGTGTTATGTTATGCCTTCATAACAACTGCAGGGTGGCATGGGCAACAGTTAAGATGATATACTTTGACAAGTACAGCCATTACGTGTCAAAGTGATGGGCATTTGGAATGGTTTAAAAGTGCCGTCCTTAACACTAAATCAACCATGTCGACTTTTCTTTGTTTTTTAAGGAATAGGACTTAGAACTGCCTGAAATAGCTTAGTACTAATTTTTGGTCTTATCACAACTGAAAAATCATCATCAATATTGTTATCTTGTTTATATTTTGAACTTCTGAAAACAGGAAGTAAGAGTGTATCTGAAAGACACTGATGCTTACACAAATGTGCATGTTGAAGTTTATCCACGGCTTTGCAATTGGTGCATATTCAAAGTTATTGCCTCAAAATCGGCATAGGTATTTTGTCTTTAAGAACTGGTCCAGTGACTAATATTAAAGATGCACTCCAGCCATTTTGTATTATTATTCATGTTCAAAAACTATATCCAAAGTATAAATGCCGTAATATACACACACTTAAAGGGATAGTTTGGGATTTTGGCAATGAGGCCCTTTATCTACTTCCCCAGAGTCAGATGAACTTGTGGATACCATTTTTATTTCTCTTCGTGCAGTTTGAAGGAAGTTGCTAACTAGCGCTAGCGCAATTGCTAACTAGCATTAGCTGCTAGCAGATACCAGCAGACTTCCAGTCATTGAGCTAACGCTAGTTAGCGTTGGCTCGCGAAAATGGAATCCACAAGTTCATCTGTCTCTGGGGAAGTAGTTAAAGCACTTCAATGACAAAATCAGTTGACAAATCAGGGAGTTGGTCTGATTGTGCACTCTGATGTCATTGGCCTGCCCCCTTGTTTGCGGGAACAATAAAGGAGCAATTAAGGACAAAACAGGAAAGGCCCACCCTCCCACTTGTGCCACGTCAAAGGACACCTGGACCACCTATTGAGATGTGCCTTTTGTTAAGTAAATCAGGTAAGGTTGGACTTTGGGTAGAGAAAGCTGATCCACAAGCAGCACTTCCGGCCAATGGACTATTCCATGATAAACACATCCAGCCTTTCCGCTCCAATTATGGATTTACAGAACAAGTGATAAACAAAAAATGTGACCGACCGGAGTCCTATGTAGCAACATTTGAAATTGTGTTTTTTTATATTGGATAAAAGTAGAGACTCAGAGCTAGAAAATGGTATATCATACACTGCAGTTGAGGAGCAATGAGAAAGTAATTCTGATTTGAAAGTTGATAAACTTGTTACACCACTTTTGAGAAAATGGCCCTTGAATGTTTTGGTATACCTACTGGAGAGCTCTTCTTTGTCTACACCCATTCAGCATCGTTCACACCCTCTTAAGCCTTATCCACACCCATCTCTTTAAGGATTCACATGTGAGGCCATATGCTAAACAGAGTAAGGTAGTGTAGTAAACAACCAAAGATTTCAAAACTAAAAGTGGTGAAAGCAGTAGCAAAAATACACTTTATCTAGTCTTTGGCCTACACTACATGACCAAAAGTATGTGGACATCTGCTCGTCGGACAAATCATCTTTAATATGGAGTTGGTCCCCCTTTTGCTGCTATAACAGCCTCCACTCTTCTGGGAAGGCTACTAGATGTTGTAACATTGCTGCGGAGACTTGCTTCCATTCAGCCACAAGCGCAATAGTGAGGTGGGGTCACTGATGTTGGGCGATTAGGCCTGGCTCGCAGTCGGTTTCCATAATTCAACCCAAAGGTGTTCGATGGGGTTGAGCTCAGGGCTTTGTGCATGCCAGCCAAGTTCTTCCACACCGATCTCGACAAACCATTTCTGTATGGATCTCACTTTGTGCATCAAATCAAATCAAATTGTATTTGTCACATACACGTGTTTAGCAGATGTTATAGCGGGTGCAGTGAAATGCTTGTGCTTCTAGCTCCGAAAGTGCAGAAATATCTAACAATTAATCTCTAACAATTTCACAACATATACCCAATACACACAAAACTAGTAAGGAATGGGAATTAAGAATATATACATATATGGACAAGCAATGACAGAGCGGCATTAACTAAGATACAGTAGAATATTATAGAATGAGGTATATACATATGAGATGAGTAGTGCAAGATATGTAAACATTATTAAAAGTGACTAGTGTTCCATTTCTTAAAGTGGCCAGTGATTTCAATAGGCAGCAGCAGCCTCTAATGTGCTAGTGTTGGCTATTTAACAGTCTTATGGCCTTGAGATAGAAGCTGTTTTTCATTCTCTCGGTCCCAGCTTTGATGCACCTGTACTGACCTCGCCTTCTGGATGATAGCGGGGTGAACAGGCAGTGGCTCGGGCGGTTGATGTCCTTGATGATCTTTTGGCCTTCCTGTGACATCGGGTGCTGTATGTGTCTTGGAGGGCGGGTAGTTTGCCCCCGGTAATGTGTTCGGCAGACCGCACTGGAGAGCCCTGCGGTTGTGGGCGGTGCAGTTGCCGTACCAGGGTGAGGGTTTTAGGTGCTAAGCCGAATTTCTTCAGCCTCCTGAGGTTGAAGAGGCTCTGTTGCGCCTTCTTCACCACACTGTCTGCGTGTGTGGACCATTTCAGTTTGTCGGTGATGTGTACGTCAAGGAACTTGAAGCTTTCCACCTTCTTCACTGCGGTCCCGTCGATATGGATAGGGGGATGCACCCTCTGCTGTTTCCTGAAGTCCACGATCATCTCCTTTGTTTTGTTGATGTTGAGTGAGAGGTTATTTTCCTGGCACCACACTCCCAGAGCCCTCACCTCCTCCCTGTAGGCGGTCTCGTCATTGTTGGTAATCAAGCCTACTACTGTTGTGTTGTCTGAAACTTGATGATTGAGTTGGAGGAGTGCTTGGCCACGCAGTCATGGGTGAACAGGGAGTACAGGAGGGGGCTGAGCACGCACCCTTGTGGGGCCCCAGTGTTGAGGATCAGCGAAGTGGAGATGTTGTTTCCTACCTTCACCACCTGGGGGCGGCCCGTCAGGAAGTCCAGGACCCAGTTGCACAGGGCGGGGTTCAGACCCAGGGCCTCGAGCTTAATGATGAGCTTGGAGGGTACTATGGTGTTGAATGCTGAGCTATAGTCAATGAACAGCATTCTTACATTGTCATGCTGAAACAGGAAAGGGCCTTCCCCAAACTGTTGCCACAAAGTTGGAAGCACAGAATCGTCTAGAATGTCATTGTATGCTGTAGCATTAAGATTTCCCTTCACTGTAACTAAGGGGCCTAGCTCAAACTATGAAAAACAGCCCCAGACCAGTATTTCTCTTACACCAAACTTTACAGTTGGCACCATGCATTGGGGCAGGTAGCATTCTCCTGGCATCCGCCAAACCCAGATTTGTCCGTCGGACAGCCAGATGGTGAAGCGTGAATCATCACTCCAGAGAACGTGTTTCCACTGCTCCAGAGTCCAATGGCGGCGAGCTTTACACCACACCAGCCGACGCTTGGCATTGTGTATGCTGATTTTAGGCTTGTGTGCGGCTGCTCGGCCATGGAAACCCATTTCATGAAGCTCTCGACAAACAGTTATTGTGCTGACGTTGCTTCCAGAGGCAGTTTGGAACTCGGTAGTGAGTGTTGCAACCGAGGACAGACTATTATTACGCGCTACGTGCTTCAACACTCGGCGGTCCCGTTCTGTGAGCTTGTGTGGCCTACCACTTCGCGGCTGAGCCGTTGTGTCCACATACTTTTGTATATATAGTGTACAGTGCCTTCGGGAAGTTTTCAGACCCTTTGACTTTTTCCACATTTTGTTACATTACAGCCTTATTCTAAAATGGATTATATAAAACTTTTCCCTCAGCAATCTGCACACAATACCCCATAATTCTTTTTTATTTTTTAGCAAATGTATTACAATTAAAAAACGGAAAGACCTTTTTTACATAGGTATTCAGACACTTTGCTATGAGACTCGAAATTGAGCTCAGGTGCATCCTGTTTCCATTGATCATCCTTGAGATGTTTCTACATATTGATTGGAGTCCACCTGTGGTAAATTCAATTGATTGGACGTGATTTGGAAGGCACTGTATATCCTAATCTGACTTTGGTGCAGGTCATGTTCTTCACATTACCGTCTCTGGTAAACACACGCTATATCAAATACAATCCAAGTTTATTTAAGCACAGGTTACAGAAGGTGTAAATGGTACAGTGAAATGGGTACTTCCATATTTGCATAGTAGCAATATCAAAAATAGAAAGTGTCCATATACATATTTTATAAATATTTTATAATTATTAGATGATTCTTATCCACACTTTTCTAAATTGATGGGTCATCTGAAAGAAAATGCTATAACCACCCCCAGACACACCTGGCTAACTTGATTAGTCATGTCATTATCTGGCGAAGTGGAGTCTTTTGTTTTGACATGTAGCTAGCTAGTTAGATAAACAATTTTAAATTTTTAGTCATTTAGCAGGCACTCTTATCCAGAGCGACTTACAGTTAGTGAGTGCATACATTATTATAATCAAAAAACTATTTTTATACTGGCCCCCTGTGGGAATCGAACCCACAACCCTGGCGTTGCAAAGGCCATGCTCTACCAACTGAGCTACATCCCTGCCGGCCATTCCCTCCCCTACCCTGGACCAATTGTGCACTGCCCCATGGGTCTCCCGGTCACGGTCGGCTACAACAGAGCCTGGATTCGAACCAGGATCTCTAGTGGCACAGCTAGCACTGCAATGCAGTGCCTTTGACCTCTGCGCCACTCGGGAGGACCAATTAACCTAATGGTGCATTAAAGACAACTGGGAACTCAAATCAAGAAGTCAAATCATGACGTCGGTGTTCTTCAGGTCGGAAGGTCGGGGATTTAAAAAGAGGCCCAAGTTCCAGATTTGGAATTCCGAGTTGGATGACCGTTCAAAAGATTTTTCCCAGTTGTTTTGAACTCACTGAAGTCAGAAGTTGGAGATTTCCAAGTTCCCAGTTGTTTTGAATGCGGCAATAATCCCAACCCATACTACTAACAATACAAACTGATTGTCATAGCTAGCCACCATGCATGAATCTGCAGGTAGCTAAAGCTAACCAACTAGGGTCAATGTTAGCTAGCGAGCTAACATTAGGCTATAACTAGCAATGCAAATGGCTTTCTGAGATAGGAATAATATTACTACACAGATCATACACGTAATGTTAGCTAGTGAGGCCAGCCTTCTAACGTTATCTAGCTAACTAACAGTACGCTTTAACTTGAAATGAAAAGAACTTTCTGACAAAATCAGAAACGTATAATATCTGAAAATGTAGCTAGCTAGACTCTCTTACCCATATACATGGATGAACGCTTTTCCCTCTGTCACGGATGCCATGGTTGCCCTTAGTTTGAAGATGTAAACCGGAGACAGGTGTTTTATACAACAGCCTTCTGTGTGTTATCTTTTCTACTCCCTCCGCATATTTGCAATCAAACGCCAGAATTTTCTCCATCTCCTTAGCTATCATACTCTGCTTCCACCGGGCATTCAACTGATTTCAAAACTTGGTCAACTTCTTCTGTGACAATAACACTCTTGATTGCCGTTTCAGAAGACTCTTCAATGTCTGGTTCAATGAACAAGTTTTTACCTAAATCAGGGATTTCCTCATCGTCTGATTCATTTTCAGAGTCAACATGGCAAGATCGTCCTCCAGAAAGTGGAGAGCAGTTCAACACTTTTACAGTTCTTCATGATATCTTTCAAAAAAAGCTGCGGTAGAAAGGATTTCCTACACATATTGAGCAGCTCATGTTATAGACGGAAGCATGCTACATGGCAGACCAATCCAAACTCATCTCTCAGCATGTCCAGCCAATCCATTATCTCAGCCAATCATGGCTAGCGGGAAGGTTCCTGTCTTTTTTCGTGGCTAAACCAACTAGGCTCGTAATTTAACCATTTTATTTGTCTATACAGATGGCATACAAGTTTTTCATTAAGGCACATGAAAGTTCACACGTTCCAGAAGGCCAGGTCGCAGTTGTAAATGAGAACTTGTTCTCAACTGGCTTACCTGGTTAAATAAAGGTGAAATAAAATAAAATAACAATTTCTGCCCAAAAACGCATTTTGATAAAAAAATACATATTTACGTTCAAATGCCTCTCCTGTGAAGTAGTGACATGCGACATACGCTTAGTTTCATGAAACAAGTCACAAATATAATAGGTCCGCACTCCGCACACAACGAGATGTAGGCAGAGCTTGCTTAATCTTTTGATTTTTTAAAATCAGTTTCACTGCACAGGGGGATTATACGCAGACGTTTCGGTTTAACAGCCTTATAATGGTGGTGACCCACATGGCTGGCTCAGTGTTGGGTCCCCTGCTGTTGTAGTTATCATCACATTTCTACCGTACTCCACTAACACTACATCATTAGTCCCATTTTCTCCCTCTTATTTAACACAATCTGGAGATTGCCAAGAAAAGTTGACAAAATGAACTCAATAGCATGTATGTTAGCACCAGAAATACTATGCTGCGCTGCACTGCACTGTAAGCCTTAGCAGCCACATTTCAAAGTAATCTATTCAAGTGGCTGGTGGTTTTACTTCATTAACTACTGTACCACTTGCTCTGTTTGTTATGTTCAGTGAAATGTAGTGCTTGATCAAATCTGACATTTCACATGCCCATTGGACCATTACACTTCCACAGTTGATTGTAAACATCACAACATCTTACGATGTACTGATCTGACTACTCTATTAAACAGACAAATCTTGGCCAATATTAGGCTGAAACTAGCCCACACTTTTACCCTATAGAGCCCCCATTGGCTCCAAATGCCCAAATGCCGTCTTATTCTATTTCTGTAATGGCACTTTCAGAGCCTTGGCTTTGCATTCTCCACAGGCCATAGTACAAGTCTCATCCCAACCCTTACAGCTATGTCAGCCAGATATGATTCCTCCTTTTCTTAGAGTATTTGTCATTTACTTTCCCTCTCTGGGCAACATTGGTAACCTCATAAGGAATCGCCATCTGTATTTCTGTCAGCTACAAATGCACTTATGGGGCTATGCTGGGACGAAATGCACAAAGACAGCTTCACACTTGCCAGGGGTGTTATTCTAAGATCAGGCTAGAATCAGAAGTTTTGTCGGTTTCAGTTAACCAGGGCGCTGCTAAATGGCTTAAGCCAAGCCTCACTGCACTCGGCGAATGCCTGGAGATATAGCCGCATGACAGCTAAAGTAGCCGGGTGCATCATAGACATGTACCCAGCTTCCAGAGCCTCCGGCTTTTCTCTTCTTCCTGACTGACTTTTAAGTGTTTTATCCGTGGGACACGGAGATAATGTGCATTAAGATAAGAACACTTATTTCAATTGCGCTTTATGTTTTATTCCAGCCCCTTAATTTGGCCGTGTCTAAACTGTGCCATGCTTAAAATAGCTCACATATGCAGGAGAGACCCCCCCACTACGAGAAAGCAGTTGGCTGTATGTGCTTCAGTGTATTAGCACAGTCCCTCCCATGCGTATTTAGTTATTCACTCAGAAAACCAGAGGTCACTGAGAATTCTTCCTCCACAGATTTCAACATGTCATTATGCGAATATACTAAATGTACCTAGGCCTATGCGCTAAGGGGCTGAGTTCAGAGGATGAAGTGCTGTACAGTACGTGATGCATTTGATGTTGGGAGGACACATATGGCAGCTCTTGCTTTAGCCCCTATGGCTTATTCAGACAGGCAAACCTCTGCACCGTCTGTTCAGTCATGACACAGTCACAGCTACGGGCTGCCTCGGGAACATTCAGGCCAATCAAACGCCTGAACACTAACGTTTGACATCAACTGTGAGTCAGTGAGTCGACCGTGTATTATTTACATTTGAGCTCTTATCCAGAGCGCCTTACAGGAGCAATTAGGGCTAGGTGCCTTGCTCAAGGGCACATCGACAGATTTGTCACCTAGTCGGCTCTATTATAGATGACATGAGACCTGTCATAATGACATGACACCTGTCATAATCCTTATTATAGCTCATGTCAGTTTATGACAATTTACTTGTTGTAATTTGTTGCAAGGCATGTTAGGAAGTATGCCAGGTGAATGGTACAGGCCTTTCTTTTCCAAAATAACAAGTATGTGTACACCACATAGCCATTCTCAATAGGTCATTCTCTGAGACACTGGATTAGATCCAAAGTAATTTCAGATACATTCCGGTCATACTATAGCAGAATGAAAAAAATAAAGCCCATT
Source organism: Coregonus lavaretus (assembly GCF_964263955.1). Classification (NCBI taxonomy): domain Eukaryota; kingdom Metazoa; phylum Chordata; class Actinopteri; order Salmoniformes; family Salmonidae; genus Coregonus; species Coregonus lavaretus. The sequence continues at coordinate 58,057,929 of NC_139994.1, forward strand.
GTTGTCTGGCACTGATTTGTTTTTAAGCCAGCAAAGAGAGACAAGACTGATGTCATCACGATCTTAAAGAGACAAGACTGATGTCATCACGATCTTAAAGAGACAAGACTGATGTCATCACGATCTTAAAGAGACAAGACTGATGTCATCACGATCTTAAAGAGACAAGACTGATGTCATCACGATCTTAAAGAGATAAGACTGATGTCATCACGATCTTAAAGAGACAAGACTGATGTCATCACGATCTTATAGAGACAAGACTGATGTCATCACGATCTTAAAGAGACAAGACTGATGTCATCACGATCTTATAGAGACAAGACTGATGTCATCACGATCTTAAAGAGACAAGACTGATGTCATCACGATCTTAAAGAGACAAGCCTGATGTCATCACGATCTTAAAGAGACAAGACTGATGTCATCACGATCTTATAGAGACAAGACTGATGTCATCACGATCTTAAAGAGACAAGACTGATGTCATCACGATCTTAAAGAGACAAGACTGATGTCATCATGATCTTAAAGAGACAAGACTGATGTCATCACGATCTTAAAGAGACAAGACTGATGTCATCACGATCTTATAGAGACAAGACTGATGTCATCACGATCTTAAAGAGACAAGACTGATGTCATCACGATCCTAAAGAGACAAGACTGATGTCATCACGATCTTAAAGAGACAAGACTGATGTCATCACGATCTTAAAGAGACAAGACTGATGTCATCACGATCTTAAAGAGACAAGACTGATGTCATCACGATCTTAAAGCTTTTACACGTCAAGATATTGAGAACACTAATCCCTAAAGCAAGATACTGAACATGAATGGGGGCTGTAATAAAATACTGTTGGTGACATGCCAGAATATTCTGCTTTCTCCAACAATTGTGAATACAACCTGATGTAGAAAAGCCAAAATATTCATAAATACTGCAGGCACTGGCATTCCCCAAAAAGAGAATCCAGTTTTAGCAGACACTGTAAATCTCTGTCAGACAGACTGTTGATACATGATCTCCGATCTCAGTGCATCACAGGACTCCATCTGATGCCAAGTCCATCACAACAACATGTCACCAAAGTGGCTCTAGTGAAAAGTGACTGAATGTCTGCCTGGAGTCACTAAAACAGCTTGTAAAATGTATTACAGGTCTGACAAAAAACGTAATAATATAAGTAAGGTAAGTAATCACTTTATATTTTACACATTGACATTACCAATAAAGGCTCAACATCTACTTGTTAGGTGTTTATACCGTCAGCATTTATTCATTATTGCACTGTGGGAAAATGTCACACTCTTGAGTGTTCAGTACAATGCATAGCCTAAAGAAATACAAATGTACTGTATTCAAAAGCAAGCATAATGTTCACAAGCATGTACGTGGAAGGCTAATGTGTTATGTAAGTGCGTGAGAACTTCTGTGATCAAAAAGGGCTGGAACACCATTGGCCTCAGGGCTGGATCCAATTGAATTGAATATTTACTGCACCAAATACATTTATGCAAAGGCCAAAAGCACTCCCTATTGACCAAAAGTGTTTAATGTAAATAGGACTTCATTGCAAAACACCATAACCCACATCGTAGTGCTATTAATAAGAAATTCAGCTTATTTACCATACCAAAATGGCTGTGTATTTTTTGTTTGTTTTTTTGTTTGGTGTATTGTATAATCCTTTAACATGCTCATGTAATATATATATATATATACACAGCGTGCGTGCGTGCGCACACACACACACACACACACACACACCAAAGATAGAGCCACGGTGGACTGTGGAATTCTCCTGCTATGTTTACTTTACTAAATGCACATTTCATTTCTCTCAAGCAAATGATCAAATTATGACTTTTTACCTTCGCATATGCCTTAACTACTATCTTCCCCAGTGCCCTAATGTTCCCACAGCCTTCAGAGTCCACTTTTATTGTTTCGTTTGCTTCGAGGCATGCATCTATTCAACCTTGGTGAATTGGGTTGGACTGTGGATACATGTAAATAGATTTCAAAGCGTCTGTTATTTTAAGCAATGAAATACTATACTAGCTCATTGGTATCATTCATTGCATCTTTCTAGACAAAACGCTCAACTAATGATTTTAGAGTCCACTTATAAATGCGTTTTAAATGCTTAACATAAAGTTACTTGGAATTGTTAGGAATAGCTACAGTATACAACGTCACATGTCACATTTCCGAACCATTCATTTTGGCTTTATAAGGAATAAATACAATCTTCCAGTTAGCCTCAATAGAGCTAGCTACACAATACTCTACAACAGCGAGATATTATAGACTCAAGTCAATGTGAGGATGCTTCTCTTGCTGCAACCTGATCTGAAGTGGTCGTGCCTAAGGCTCCTCAGACCTTCTGTTGGGATAGACTGCTCCGCCTCGCTGCCGTCTGGGTTCTGTGAACTGAGTGCCCTCCCAGGTGTTTGGTCATTTTCCTCTGGGTTTTATAGTATCCGTCTCAAGGGGGATCTCACATGAGAATAATAGAATGTCTACGTTACAAAGAGGTTGTTTGATGCTGTGTGTTTGTCATCAGTCAAATACTTAACTTCTCGCAACTCCTCACACATTCCAGCAGTATTCTATTTCCTGTGAAAAACCTTTTTGAAACCAAATTCTACCGCTAAGGTTAATGTGATGTGTTCACTTCTCTCTAGTTTATGGGGCTTGGGCACACAAAATTAAAAAATAATTTCACATTCATATCAAGGTATGACATTTTAAATGTTTTATTCTGAATCTACCTAACCCATAGGTGTATAAACTGAGAGTACAATATTGGCTAAATGAATCATTCATTCAAATCTCACCTCCCCTTTCAGAGGGTTTGGGTGTGTTGCCATTTGAAATAAGTAGGTAAACCTGAATGGGTTTAACATGTCAATGTTAATGTTAATCTCTCACATTTTTAAGCGGCTCCTCTGCCAAGAGGATGGGCCTACTAAGGTCAGGTTTGGGCCTGGAGAAAAAACGAGGGCCCACTCGTTGGAGGGCCTCGCCTTTGTCTTCGATCAGGAACAAGGAGGAAGTAGCAGAGCGTTTTAGAGACTAATCAAAACAAACGTAATAAAGACCCATATGTCAACAAACATGGTGGCTGGATCGCAGTGATCATTCAAAAGGGGGTCGAATTAGTCTCAGGGTCATGTCTGGACAGGCCTTTCTGTACAGTGACCTCCGGCCGTCACGCTTCTGGAGGGAACACCAAATAAACCAATAGAAACCCACCCATCCTTCCATAAGCCTCCCCGGTTCATAAACCACTGGTGGTCAATCAAGCCATAAGCGCCCTCTTTAGTTTCTCAAGGAAGTGACTTTCACAAACGAGCAGCGGCATTTCATATTTTTATATTTCCATTGTGGTCAGGGATCCCAACACTATTAAAGTGGAATCACCTTAACCCAGTTGGACCAGCTTTTGTCATAGTTGAGGAGGTTTGGACAACGAACGATCTGCTGGTTTTTGTATGAGCTCACGCTCGACTTGGCGCATTATCCCTGCCTCACGTGTTTCGCCCAAGTTTGTTCAGGGTCTTTAACAAAGAAAGTGGCTTATTATCGCCCACTGGAGGAGTTGTCTGCACATGTACGATTCAGTAATTGCTGCCACTGAACAAGCAGACTGAATTGGACATGACACTGAGCCATTATTAAGAAATCAAATGCTGTTTTTGCAATTATGTTAGTTTGGCTGAGCACAGTGAATCGCCCTTGTGAAGCTCATAAAAAGTTAATCTAGCCACAATCGCAGGGCTTCAGCAGTACCACGTGAAGGCCAATGAGGCCGCAGTGACTCGGAGCTCCACTTTTCACCAAACCCAGACTGGTGTTGCCTCTGAATGTGAATGGGATGGGGGGGTTGAGTGAAATGGTGGACTGGAAATTAAAGGCATGTCCCCACCACAGATTTAAAGGTCCAATGCAGCTGTTTTTATCTCAATATCGAATAATTTCTGGGTACCAATTACGTATCTTACTGTGATTGTTTTCAATTAAAATGATCAAAAATAAACAAAAATAGCTTCTTAACAAAGAGCAATGCAAGTGCGGAGGGGAAAACTAAAATCTAGCTGTTATTGGCAGAGAGGTTTGGAACTCTCTTTGTTATTGGTCTATTAACTAATTTACCGCAGGCCAAAACTCCATCCCACCAAAACAGGCTGAAATTGCAGGCAGTCTTTTCAAACAGCTCTTACACTAAAAGGGCATTATAATAATTTTCACAATTTCACAGTATTATTCCAACCTCATAGTGTGAAAAAGTACACTACCAGTCAAAAGTTTGGACACACCTACTTATTCAAGGGTTTTTCTTTATTTTTACTATTTTTTACATTGTATAATAATAGTGAAAACATCAAAACTATGAAATAACACATATGGAATCATGTAGTAACCAAAAAAGTGTTAAACAAATCAAAATATATTTTATATTTGAAATTCTTCAAATAGCCACCCTTTGCCTTGATGACAGCTTTGCACACTCTTGGCATTCTCTCAACCAGCTTCATGACGTAGTCACCTGGAATGCATTTCAATTTACAGGTGCGCATTCTTAAAAGTTAATTTGTGGAATTTCTTTCCTTCTTAATGTGTTTGAGCCAATCAGTTGTGTTGTGACAAGGTAGGGGGGTATACAGAAGATAGCCCTACTTGATAAAAGACCAAGTCCATATTATGGCAAGAACAGCTCAAATAAGCAAGGAGAAACAACAGTCCATCATTACTTTAAGACATGAAGGTCAGTCAATACGGATCATTTCAAGAACTTTGAATGTTTCTTCAAGTGCAGTCGCAAAAACCATCAAGCGCTATGATGAAACTAGCTCTCATGAGGACCGCCACAGGAATGGAAGACCCAGATTTACCTCTGCTGCAGAGGATAAGTTCATTAGAGTTACCAGCCTCAGAAATTGCAGCCCAAATAAATGCTTCACAGAGTTCAAGTAACAGACACATCTCAACATCAGCGGTTCACGGGAGACTGTGTGAATCAGGCCTTCATGGTTGAATTGCTGCAAAGAAACCACTACTAAAGGACACCAAAAACAAAATGAGACTTGCTTGGGCCAAGAAACATGAGCAATTGATGTTAGACCGGTGGAAATCTGTCCTTTGGTCTGGAGTCCAAATTGGAGATTTTTAGTTCCAACCACCGTGGCTTTGTGAGATGCGGTGTGGGTGAACGGAGAATCTCCGTATGTGTATTTCCCACTGTAAAGCAGGGAGGAGGTGGTGTTATGGTGTGGGGGTGCTTTGCTGGTGACACTGTCTGATTTATCTAGAATTCAAGGCACACTTAACCAGCATGGCTACCACAGCATTCCGCACCTATTCGCCATCCCATCTGGTTTGCGCTTAGTGGGACTATCATTTGTTTTTCAACAGGACAATGACCCAACACACCTCCAGGCTGTGTAAGGGCTATTTTACCAAGAAGGAGAGTGATGGAGTGCTAAATCAGATGACCTGGCCTCCACAGTCCCCCAACCTCAACCCAATTGAGATGGTTTGGGATGAGTCGGAACAGACAGTGAAGGAAAAGCAGCCAACAAGTGCTCAGCAAATGTGGGAACTCCTTCAAGACTGTTGGAAAAGCGTTCCAGGTGAAGCTGGTTGAGAGAATGCCAAGAGTGTGCAAAGCTGTCATCAAAGCAAAGGGTGGCTACTTTGAAGAATCTAAAATCTAAAATATATTGTGATTTTTTTAACACTTTTTTGGTTACTACATGATTCCATATGTGTTATTTCATAGTTTTGATGTGTTCACTATTATTCTACAAGGTAGAAAATAGTAAAAATAAAGAAAAATTATTGAATGAATAGATGTGTCCAAACTTTTGACTAGTACTGTATATGAAACACATTTTGACTAGTACTGTATATGAAACACGTTTTGACTAGTACTGTATATGAAACACGTTTTGACTAGTACTGTATATGAAACACATTTTGACTAGTACTGTATATGAAACTCATTTTGACTAGTACTGTATATAAAACACATTTTGACTAGTACTGTATATGAAACACATTTTGACTAGTACTGTATATGAAACACATTTTGACTAGTACTGTATATGAAACACATTTTGACTAGTACTGTATATGAAACACGTTTTGACTAGTACTGTATATGAAACACATTTTGACTAGTACTGTATATGAAACACATTTTGACTAGTACTGTATATGAAACACATTTTGACTAGTACTGTATATGAAACACGTTTTGACTAGTACTGTATATGAAACACGTTTTGACTAGTACTGTATATGAAACACGTTTTGACTAGTACTGTATATGAAACACATTTTGACTAGTACTGTATATGAAACACATTTTGACTAGTACTGTATATGAAACATGTTTTGACTAGTACTGTATATGAAACACATTTTGACTAGTACTGTATATGAAACACATTTTGACTAGTACTGTATATGAAACACATTTTGACTAGTACTGTATATGAAACACATTTTGACTAGTACTGTATATGAAACACATTTTGACTAGTACTGTATATGAAACAGGTTTTGACTAGTACTGTATATGAAACACATTTTGACTAGTACTGTATATGAAACACATTTTGACTAGTACTGTATATGAAACACATTTTGACTAGTACTGTATATGAAACACGTTTTAGACTGCACTGCGCCTTGAGGTCGATGTCCGCACCCCCACGGAAATGGAATTAGCATAATAAAAACATTCCCATAAAAAGCCATCAATTTAAACTAGAGATATCTGCATTAGATGCTCCTCAATCCACTGCATCCGCCGATGTCGCACTTCCGAATCTGCGGTGAAAGGTGACAGCGCCAGAGCGGAGTTTGTCAGACCATGGGACATCGGTATTCTCACAAATGTTGTCTGTAGCGTCCGAACGGGTTGGCCTACAAACTAATATGACCCCTCTATGGAAAGAGGAGACTCTCACGAACATGTAGACGTCGGTTGTTTTGCTCTAGGAAAGGCCTCACAAGAGTCGTCTGAAGGTCCCCCGGTACCAGTTGAAAACATGAATGAAAGTATATATGGAGACTGTTTAGTTTGTTTGTTTTTACTGTGGGGGCAACTGAGTTCATCACGTTCTTTTCAACAAGAAAGGGTTAGGGCATAGCCCTTGCACACCAACATTGAACAAAACAATGTTCAAAACTCATTGTTACATCTCTAGTAGGCCTACAGTATTATATTTATCAACGTGATCCTAGCATTGAATATAAACACCAATAGTGAAATACTTCATCGTTTTCTATCTAGATAGTTGTGTTCACAATTAGTCCTAATGTAGATATGACTTGAGGAGAGACAACTGCTTTGGGAATAAAAGCAGCAGATTCATTGAACTGCATCGAAGCATTACTTTGCAATAGCCTCTACCTGCCTAAGCAGCCTGATGCTAATATAACATGGCAGTATAGGGCAGCTCCACGCAACTTTCTCAGCCTTCCTAAGTAATTGGTGAACCAGGACCCCACCTCACATGGGTAGCTGGGGGAAAGCAGGTCCCATACAGTATTGTCCTCAGACCCACTGGGAGGCATGTGACCTTCCCATAACTCCCTCTCTTTTAGTTAGAGAGGAGAGGAAGGCCTTGGCTGGCGTCATGCCCATGAGATTGCAGTTTGAACAGTGCACACTGTTCAGTTTGTCTTGAGTATCAGTCCAGTCAGACGGACAAGAACAGCCCATTAATGCCAGTGTAGGCTGACAGTAAAAGTAAGTAGGCCTGGAGTGCTTCTGTGTCTACTGTGTCCACCAGTGGAGGCTCCTCAGAAGAGGAAGGGGAGGACCATCCTCCTCAGTGAATTTCATACAAATATAGTGAAATATTAAAAAAGTTATCCTTTTTAGATAAAACTATACAAAATACATTCACCTCACCAAATAATTGATTAAAACACAGTTTTGCAATTAAGGTCTACAATAGCCTCAACAGCACTCTCTAGGGTAGCACCATGGTGTAGTCAGAGGACAGCTAGCTTCCGTCCTCCTCTGGGTACATTGACTTCAATACAAAGCTTGGAGGCTCATGGTTCTCACCCCCTTCCATAGACTTACACAGTAATTATGACAACTTCCGGAGGACGTCCTCCAAACTATCAGAGCTCTTGCAGCATGAACTGACATGTTGTCCACCCAATCAAAGGATCAGAGAATGAATCTAGTACTGAAAGCATAAGCTACAGATAGCTAGCACTGCAGTGCATAAAATGTGGTGAGTAGTTGACTCAAACAGAGAGGAAGACAATAGTCGAAACAGTTTTGAACAAATTAATTTATTACAAAATTAAGGAGGAACAAGAGAGAGAAATATGTATATTTTGTCATTTTTTTCACTTTCACTTACTTAGTTAGCAAATGCAGCTAGCTAGTTTACCCTACTCAAACACCCGGGTCAAATATAGAGGGATGCTATGTTAGCTAACTGGCTATGACTATCCAACACTGGAGCTCTTCCAAGTCAAGGTAAGCTTTTGGTTTTACTAATGTATTGCCACCGGGGCCTGCCGGTGTAATTGCTAAACTGCTTACTGACTGTGCACTGTACTGCAAGATTGTAGAGGGTTTACTAACGCGTTAGTTCTATTAGCTAAGTTGACTATGACATGACTTTAGCTAATTTGGTGACAACAATGTAGGGTGTGTGTAGTGGTTATGATATGAAGGTTTGGCTTGGAAAGTTTTTTTTGCCTGGTCACAGAAAGCTGATGTGTTGTGCATTGAAGTCCACAAGCGAAAGGAAAAGGTGAGAGGAGGAGAGCACATAGATCCGAAAAGGAATACAACAAGCTGTTTGTATGTGGCTATGAAAGAGAACTGTTTGCGTGTGATCAGTGGTGTATTCATTCCGACGATTCTGTTGAAAAGCGTTTCTTAAACGGAAGCAAACGGAACAAAACAGGGATAAACATACCTGAATTTGTCTAATTTGTCACCTCAATTCTTTCACTTGACCTGTGTGCACCTACGTTGTAAACTTATATTCATATGCTAGGTTCTAGCAACCTCATGATGGGTATAGGGAAAATTTGAGTATCATATAGTAGCCAGTGGTGTAAAGTACTTAAGTAAAAATACTTTAAAGTACTACTTAAGTAATTTTTTGTGGTGTCTGTACTTTACTATTTATATTTTTGACTACTTTTACTTTTACTTCACTACATTCCTAAAGTACTTTTTACTCAATACATTTTCCCTGACAAAAGTACTCGTTACATTTTGAATGCTTAGCAGGACAGGACAGTTGTCTAATTCACATACTTATCAAGAGAACATCCCTGGTCATCCCTACTGCCTCTGATCTGGCGGACTCACTAAACACATGTTTCGTTTGTAAATCATGTCTGAGTGTTGGAGTGTTCCCCTGGCTTTTTTTATTTTATGAAAATGGTGCCATCTGGTTTGCTTAATAAAAGGAATTTGAAACGATTTATACTTTTACTTTTAATACTTAAGTATATTTTAGCAATTACATTTACTTTTGATACATAAGTATATTTAAAACCAAATACTTTTAGACCTTTACTCAAGTAGTATTTTACTGAGTGTCTTTCACTTTTACTTGAGTCATTTTCTATTAAGGTATCTTTACTTTTACTCAAGTATGACAATTGGGTACTTTTTCCACCACTGGTAGTAGCCTAAACCTATCGATGTTACATTGAACTGGGTGAATGGAATATGAATGATAATCATCCAATATGCTGTAATAGAAATAAGGCCATCCTCATACATTTTGTTTGTCATCCTCCCTCATCTTAAATGGTACCGACCACCACTGGTGTCCACAGTGCATCATTTTATGGAATTGATGCTATATTTTCTTGTGTTATGTAAGGGATCATCAATGATGATTTGTGCAGTCCTATGGAAATATACCATGATTCAGGGGGTGATACGGCTCCTGAGGCATAAGCTGGGAATTGGTATATTTCCATAGAACTGCAGTTGATTATCCTGCTTATACCCCAGACTTAAAGGGATACTTCAAACTGCACGCATAGACATACAAATGGTATCCACGAGTTCACCTGACTCTGAGGAAGTAGATAAAGGGCCTCATTGCCAAAATCCTGAAGTATCTCTTTAAACGGAAACTAATAAATTATGTTCTAATTGACAGTACCCTACCACCATGTAGATTGTTAAAGTAATGTGTTTTTTATTTATAACAGACAGAATTTCATAAATGGCAGGTAGCTTAGTGGTTAAGAGCATTATGCCAGTACCTGAAAGGTTGCTGGTTCTAATCCCCGAGCCGACTAGGTGAAAAATCTGTTGATGTGCCCTTGAGTAAGGCAGTTAACCCTATTTGCTCATGTAAGTCGCTCTGGATAAGTGCGTCTGCTAAAATGTAAATGCACAACATTTTTGGAACAGATTCTTCACCTAAATTACAATATTACTGATATAAACGTATTATTTTTACTATGCAATGTATGATTTGTGCATGCAGATAACAACATGCTATTTGGGGTCCATTCACATGAATAAATATTTGGTCATGAATGCATTAGGTGCTGTGGGAGGCCATGTATGGCTAAGTGTGGGTCGCTATCTCTCCTTGCCTTTTACTTTCAAGGTAAAGAAACACAAAAGTAATTTAATTATTTGTGTGAAGAATCCCTTTAACAGAATGTATATTTATGCATTGTTGAAATGCCTATAAATTATAAGCATCAGCAGCTCAATAAGTGATGAGTTGGCCTTGGGTTGTGATCCTAGGAGATGGTGTTTGGTCAGATTGGGTCAAGTGACAAAAGCCTAGCAGCCGCATCAGGCACTGTTTAACTGTAGATTAATATGTCAGGAGTGCTGACATCTGGAAATATACGCAAACACAAATCAGATTAGGCCTCCATATCATAACTGAACATCAGCTCATATGTGTGGAGGTAAGATTGAAGAAAACATTTATTCTCATCGCTAGCTGCATACTGTGGAGTGGTGTCCATGGTATTAAATAATGTAAGATACTGCAAGCCATGGTATAAAAGCGATAATCAACGCGGGGCTCTATGCGTTGTCTGGAAAATAATGCAACTCCGTGGAATGTCAGTTCCACTCCGCTAGCGCTTCGTTGATTATTTTCCATAGAACGCATAGCCACTCTTTGATTATCCCTTAGATATTGCAAGCCTATACTGCATCCTACCATTTACAACAAAGATCCTAGTCTCTTTTTTTTAGGCACAGGCGCACTGTAAAGGGGTTGGCGGAATGATATTCACAAATTAACATGTGGCAGAACAGATTACAAGATAGGACTGACATTTTTTTTCTCCAGATCAATTCATATCAAGGTAAAAATGTAAGACAAACACTGCCGATATCAACTAGATCCACTAGAGTACATTGATGCAGAGCGCTATGTGAAATGACACACTTTCTGGTTCATAAAGCATGGTTGCTTGACTGGTATAAGAGACTGACGGTGCCTCTGGTTCTTTAACAGATGCTATTCGTGGCCATGTGGGAGAGCTGGGGATACCGTATGGGGTCGGCTGGAAATGTTGCCTTTCTTGGAAAGGCGGTTCAGTTGAATATGTAACATGGGCGAAAACAAGTGGAATTAGGGGGCCCTCTTGTGGCCAATCTGTTTCATTACATATTTTAAAAGAGACTACGGTCACACTTTACAGTAAGTGTCCCATTTACTACCATGTGAATACATTTCAGGGACACTTCTTGTAAAGTACAACTGAGACAGTTACTATCTGAGAAGGAGATACTTTACCGTATTATCATGAAGTAAACTTACCTCATAGTGGAAAACCGCAAGTGAGGTCAAATTGAACTAAAAAGCACCATACTCGTTAACAACGCTTCTCTTTAACAAAGTTTCAGTAAGGTGGGACTCCGTAGACAGCAGTGATAGTAACAAATTAATGTTCTTTAATAATGTTTTATTATAAACACCTACAAATATGTGCGGGTGGAGAGACAAATAGTTTAAGCCTTTCAACCTTCCTGTGGTGCATTATGGTCATAAAGTGAAGCAGTATAACAGGACAAAAGCTTGTACAATGGAGGCTACCTTTAGAAGAAAACACTTTACATGAACTATGCCTTATTAAGATTACATATTGCTATCATGTACAACTAGCTATTTTATATTTTGCTTCAGTTATAACAACTTTGCAGCAACAGGATAATAATAGTAACGCTAAAATGTGTCACTTGTATGATAGCATGATGTAAATCATATTCAACTTAAATAGTAACCAGTCTTTGATCATGTAGGGCAGTGTCCTGGAGTACCTCCAGGATTGCAAATTTTTGTTCTAGCCCTATATAAGCACACGTGATTGAACTAATCATCAAGCCCTTGATTAATTGAATTAGGTGTGCTAGTATTGACTTGTAGGAGTTTTGTGCACCCCTTGATGGTAATCGGGGACCAGAGTTGAGAAAGGAGGTTATAGGAGGAGTGGGAGCCATAGAGGATTCTATTTATATTTAGGGGAAGGGCTAGTTTCTGAGAAGCCAGGTGGGGGCGGAGCCATGGGCGTGGTTAAAGTAGCTCCACCACCACGGTTTCTCCTGCCTCTCCTCTCTGTTCTGGTTCTGCTCGCTAATGGTGTAGCGCTCAAACTGGTTGTAGGGGTCGAAGTGCTCATAGGTCCCCATGGACGGGATTCTATAGTCCTCCTCCATGTCAGGCTCCATCACAGCCTTCTGCAGGACAAAGTCCACCCGGCCTGCTTTCTGCATGCGTGCCGGGAGGTGGATCTTTTTCATGGCTCTGGTGTAGCCCGGTGCAGACGCGGTCAGGATGTGGATGCCGGCGGTTAGCAGGCGCCAGTAGTCTCCGTTTTCAGCTAGAGAGAGAGTGAGGACGTTTTTTTATCTAATGCTTACCACCCAGAGTCATACTGACATTTTCTGGTGAAAATGACCAATTGGAGAGGCTGACATTACCTGTGGTGATGTCATGCCTTATTCCTCTGACAGATATCCTTGCCCCTTTGATTCCGTTCCCGTCCTCATCCTTTACTATTCCCTTTATTCCACGGTGGACCTGGGAAACATTGGGACGCAGGGTTAGTGGAGAACTCGTCTCAGATTTGTGAAAAGGAGTGATGTTTTTGTAATGAAATGCTGGCTTTAAAGTCTCTCACCGACTCCATGAATGTGAGCAGAGCCTCTTTGTTGTCCTTCCAGCCAGTGTATAACTCCCCCTCAGCTGGGAACTTATCACAGCCCAACTCCACCGTCACCTCAAAACAGTTAGTGTGGAGGTAGTTGAAGTCCTGCATACCTGGTCACATGACGAGAAGCACAATGTACCAGTGATGAGAGCGTCTGCTAAATGACTAAAATGTAAATGTAATAGAAATGATAAACTCGCCATCTTCAGAATAGTGACAATAACTGAAGGCGCCACCAGGTGGCGGACATAGTTCATAATATAACGTGCTTATTAAGTGCAAGTTTTCATTGAGCCTGCATCAGCTATTTCAATCACAGGAGGCTGGTGAGGGGAGGACGGTTCATAAGAATGTTTGTTTCCCGCCGTTCTTGATTTATTGCTTTTCTTTACATTCCAGCTGTTTGACATTTGACTGCATTGGTGGGAGCTAGTGACATCAGTATTTCACTGCACTGCTATAACACCTGCTAAACAGTGTACGTGACCAGGAAACTTTCATTTGATAATAATAGCTGTGATGGACTGAATGGATTGATACCATTCCATTCATTCCATTACAGCCATTACTATGAGTCTGTCCTCCCAAATTAAAGGTGCCACCAGCCACCCGCTATATCTTTACTTCAACAGTCCTGGACTGTATTTAATTTGACTGGTTTGTTTTTAACTTACCACCTGCAAAGCTGTACCACTTTGCTCCATTTATGATGCCATCCTGGCCGATGCTGCCAAAGCTATCACACCTTCCGGAGTTTTCTGACATGGTGGCATGGGCATCTGCATATGTTCTCGCTATTTGCTTGAATACCTGCAGCCAAAAATAAAAAAATATATTATTTTGGTCGTATTCATACAAAATATAATTGGTAGTTCTGTTTACCTTCACATTTTATTTGTTACGTTAGTTTGATTTGTTAGCAGCTAAGATACATTTTTTGCTTTCTTTACATGTCTGTTACATGATGACTGTCAAGGAAATAAACATTTAAAAAATCCCAAGAATGGGGTGATTAATCATTATAAATGTAGAGCATGAACAATCAATCGGACTTCTCTCTGCAATAGACACACTTCAGATCTTAAAGTGCAGTCCATCTTGGAGAGTGCTGTTGTCCTATTGACTGTACATGTTGCTGTCAGTCCTGCTTACCTGTTCGTCTGGCGTGGGGGAGAACATCGTCTGCTCTAGTGGGTGTTTGGAGAGGTCGTAGGGATAGGACACCAACAGCTCCCCTCCGTGGAAGTTAGCTGAGAGCACAAATGGAATGGATCTGATCCACTTCATGACTGCGTATGCCTCTGGAGCTACCTGCATTATGACACACATAAAGACGAGCATATCAATTACAGTCAACATCTTTTGCTGGGCACATCAATACAACACAGGGTTTTGGAAATGATGACATAACACGGCACAATCAGGTGACGGTTAACAACTATTACCAATCATCAAGTTTTCAATTAAAACTGGTGATGAAAATGATTGGTAATCAAAACTCAATTCAAACGTTGATATCTAACATTGAAGATACATTACACATCAATAATTTCAAATTACATTGAAAGCAGTCGTCACTGCACAATATTTGATGCATGTATTTGTCAGGTTCGAGCGTGGATGTGGTGTGGAATCAAGCGCAGGACAACAGAGGCTTTGTTCAACAGTCTTTAGTGAAGACACGAAAACAAGACACACGGCTAATACAAGCCGGAAGGCAAGCGAACTTTACGCACACTGAGTACAGTTCAAAATACAAAACAAAATGCGCACACTGTGCGGACACTCTCTCCAAACAAACACGAGAGAGAGAAGTACTACCAGCCCTTGCTGACATAAGAAACAATTACACACAACACATGACAAAACCCAAGAGAACTTATAGGACACATAATTAACACTAACAATGAACAGGTGTACAAACAGACCAAACCAAACAAACATCGAAACATAGAACGGTGGCAGCTAGTACTCCGGAGACGACGACCGCCGAAGCCTGCCCGAACAAGGAGGAGGAGCAGCCTCGGCCGAAACCCTGACAGTATTATTGTCCGCAAGCATAAAATCCCACACAAAATGCAAGCATGGATGTAAATGGATAGGAATTCATACTGTACCTTACCAAACCAGTAAGCGTCTGGGATTGGGATGTGGTCGCTACGGAAACGTCTGTGTCTGCGCCGGCTGTAGACGATGGCGGTCAGGTCAGGGAAGTTCCTGTTCAGGTCAATGTTCTGGGCGTTGCCTCGACCCAGGGTCCAGCTGTTGTAGTTCTGAGCCTGTATAGTTCATACAGTGGTAGTTAGGTTGGTCTGTGAGTCACAGCAGACATATCAAAGCATACTGTAGGATCTGTGTTGTCAAGTAATGTGAAATCAGCCATAGTTTAAACCAAATATTGAGGCCCGTTGTTGAATTTCCAAAAAAGCTGGGAAACTGCATTAATACCCTAATACATTAATACCTTTCTGGCAAATGCAATTCGTTTTACACATTGATAATACAACAAAATATTTAAATGACGTGTCAACAACGTCGATTCAACCTACCTCCTCGTTCTCAGGGTCGATGGTGTCCTGGACCTCGGCGGCAGCCAGCTCGTAACCGTCTGGGTTCATGGAGGGCAGGATGTGGATCCGCGTGGTGTTGATCAGGGTCTGGACGCGCTGGTTCCCCAGCAGGTACTCTGAACACAGGTACTGGGCCAGATAGATCAACAGCTGGCGACCCAGCACCTCGTTCCCATGCATGTTTCCTATGTACTTCATCTCTGGTTCAACTGTTGATATAGAGCGACAGGATAGGGACTTCTTTTAAATGCTTTCAACCAGAAAGTCCATTGAGATGAATTATCTGTTTTTCAATGGAGACTTGGCCAAGACAGCAGCTTACAGTCATGTGCAACATTTAGAAACGTGGACATTGGCGACATAGTAATTAAGGGCCCGATTCCGACCCGAGTTAAGCGTGCGTAAATGGAACATAATCCCCTTTTTATGCACTTTTCTCTCTGTGTATTCTGACCTTGAACTTAAGCATTAGAATAGCATGCTATTCACCGGGGTGGAGCTCAAATAAATGAAGGTGTGGCGGAGGTGTGTCTACAGATACGTCATATTCTGACCATGCATCCCACTGCTGACTTGCCTCGGAATCTAAGCAGGGTTGGTCCTGGTCCCTGGATGGGAGACCAGATGCTGCTGGAAGTGGTGTTGGAGGGCCAGTAGGAGGCACTCTTTCCTCTGCTCTGAAAAAATATCCCAATGACCCAGGGCAGTGATTGGGGACATTGCCCTGTGTAGGGTGCCGTCTTTCGGATGGGACGTTAAACAGGTGTTCTGACTCTCTGTGGTCACTAAAGATCCCATGGCACTTATCGTAAGAGTAGGGGTGTTAACCCCGGTGTCCTGGCTACATTCCCAATCAGGCCCTTATACCATCATGGCCACCTAATCATCCCCAGCTTCCAATTGGCTCATTCATCCCCCCTCTCCCCTGTAACTATTCCCCAGGTCGTTGCTGTAAATGAGAATGTGTTCTCAGTCAACTTACCGGGTAAAATAAGGGATAAAAAAAGTAGAATTCCCTGATAATTCCATCACCGTTACGCACGAGGAAACCATGAATAAGGTCCAACGAACCTACCGGTAAGTGGAAGAAGCATCTACTTAATTTTTTCGATTGAAATAACACCACTCTTTATGCACTGTAATTTACAACTCGATAAGAGATATTGATACGAGCTAGGTACATGAGTAATACATTTGGATAAGGGAATTGTAAATATAGGTTAAATGACACTTGTTTTAGATCTATTTGACCTTATAATCGCTGGAGATAAATGTAGAACCAGTCACATGGCAGCAAACTGAAGCATATCAACATATCAACTTTCACACAGTAAAGATGATGAAATGCTGTGCCATTATGCAGAATGTAAATTGTATGGCCTTTTAACTTGCAGGGATGGGCAGTCTCGAATATCTTAATGATAGTCTACCCCGACTTTCTCTGTGTCCTATTTCTATCATGTTAAATATTAACCACTATTAGTATCGACCATCAGTAGGCCTAATAACAACACATATTCAACTGCCAATTGACTGTTAGTTCCCTTCAGTTTGTATAGCCTACATTAGCATTCCATTTAATTCCATTGTTTAGTTTACATTCATTTGCTTCCTTGGTCATGGCTGTGTGGTTGTTGCTAAGGATAATTAGTAACAGTTGATAATATACAAAAAATGACATGTAAGCTAATTAAATCGTTACGGAGCGGAGCGCAGACCAAGCCGTAACCCAACGAATGCCGCAATACTTGGCCGTGTCATCTTGGCCATGTCATCACACAGTTCCATGGTTAGTGCAGGCAACAGACGAGGGTATAGTCTACTATTGTACACTATTCTCCCTATTATAATTATATGTACACTAATCTTCCAACATTACCATGGGTTGAATCAAACCACCGTTTTCTTTCTGTCATGCGTAAAGGCTCTCCAAACCTGTTTTTTATTACTCTTTAATACTTTCCTAAACCTAAATAATCTACAAGATCAGAGTATTTATAAATCTACCAATTGGTGCTGAAACGGAGACGAATATGCATATATTTAGATGGCTTTCTTTCATTGATCCCTAATATTCTGAACTTGTTCTCTCGAGTCTGTCAACAAAATTCTAACTAAAAGGTACACCGTATTTAAAGGGATGGCTTAAGATAAATGTACTGAAAAACCTATTGAATGAAATCTGTTGGCCAGCAAGTAGGAGGGTTTTCAGCAGTTGAATTACATTTATTCAGAGCACGCAAGGTAGCCACACCTGCAGGGCACGTTGTGCGACTGAATAAGGTAAATCTGAATACCAAATACTGAAGTGCGTAGGAAAGGCGTGCGTAGGAATGGCGTAAATTCCTAAGTTGGAATCAGCCCCTAATTGAATAGCATTGAGAGACATAATACACAGTTTAAGAAATAGCATTCCCAGGACTCACACTGTAACGCATAGAGGACCGTTAGTACTTACGCAGTTCATGTACTCCAGGGTTGTTTGAGAACTCTATCACTAGCAGGTCTTTGCCCTCCCCACTGCGGCCAATGCTGTAGGTCGTGGCGATTTCAGGGCATCTTGCTGCAGTCTTCTTCAGGATGCTGTTCATCTGGGCATTAGAGTGGTAGCTGAACTGGATGACAGTATGAGGCTTCTCAGAGGTATTACCTATACTGGCCTGGGCTTCCTTCTGTATCGCTATGATAAACAAGAGATGGTGACACTGTATGATAGTGATTTGTAAAGCATTTATAAGCACCTAACAGTTATAAGTATAATTGCTTATTTGTGGAAGTTATTATAAAGTGTAACCAAACATATAAAAGGTCAATATTGTTCCAAGCCAGTTTATGACACTTTTGTATTAACTAGCAAGTGTGACTTTTGATTCAGTGTCACAGAAAAGTTACATTTGAAAGCATAACCATGCTTCAATAAACCGCCTCATTGGGTGTATATCAAGATACCCCATTACTAAATGAGGTCTTAGTCTTTCATCTCATGTCAGAAAGTGGAAAAGGTCTACATTCTAGCCCCGTCCCTCCTGTATAAATGTGCTCATTTAGGCAAATGTGTCAGACCTAAAAGGTAAGAAACCGAACAAAGTTGAAACATAAGACAAAGTAAATATCAGCATGGAAATAATTACATAGCTTACTAGGGTTGCCAGACATCTGCTTGTGTTTCAGTTAGAATCAAATATATTTTTGGAAACAGATTTCATACTACACTAAAGGCTGTTATGCAAAATGTGGTACCACCATCTGTGTGAATATCTATACTCATCATATATATAATATGCATATTTATGATATATTTCAGCAAAAATGGCTACATGAACTGTTATTGTGTCGGTATAGGCTACTGTAGGACTTGTTAATGGTGGCATAGAGCAGCTGTAGAGATAAACAGAGAGAGAGAGTACACAGGAAGAGAGGACTCATAACACTCAGAGCAATCACACAGCTGGAGTGGTTGGTTGGTTGCAGCTACAGGGAGAAAAACTGTACTGAACTCAAGTTAGACTGATTACTGCTCTGGTGAACAGGGAGAAACATAATGTACTGAACTCAAGTTAGACTGATTACTGCTCTGGTGAACAGGGAGAAACACTGTACTGAACTCAAGTTAGACTGATTACTGCTCTGGTGAACAGGGAGAAACATAATGTACTGAACTCAAGTTAGACTGATTACTGCTCTGGTGAACAGGGAGAAACATAATGTACTGAACTCAAGTTAGACTGATTACTGCTCTGGTGAACAGGGAGAAACATAATGTACTGAACTCAAGTTAGACTGATTACTGCTCTGGTGAACAGGGAGAAACATAATGTACTGAACTCAAGTTAGACTGATTACTGCTCTGGTGAACAGGGAGAAACATAATGTACTGAACTCAAGTTAGACTGATTACTGCTCTGGTGAACAGGGAGAAACATAATGTACTGAACTCAAGTTAGACTGATTACTGCTCTGGTGAACAGGGAGAAACATAATGTACTGAACTCAAGTTAGACTGATTACTGCTCTGGTGAACAGGGAGAAACATAATGTACTGAACTCAAGTTAGACTGATTACTGCTCTGGTGAACAGGGAGAAACATAATGTACTGAACTCAAGTTAGACTGATTACTGCTCTGGTGAACAGGGAGAAACATAATGTACTGAACTCAAGTTAGACTGATTACTGCTCTGGTGAACAGGGAGAAACATAATGTACTGAACTCAAGTTAGACTGATTACTGCTCTGGTGAACATATACTACAGTTGTCTGTTACCTATCAGTGTGAATTCAGAGACTTGTTAAAAATCATATATCTTGTACGAGGCAAGATATTAATGGCAGATATGTTAACGCCATTGCCTAGTGCCAACAAAGTGACACATTTACATACGTTCCCATATGGCTCACACATAATGTTATTGCGGTTGTCAAATCTCTAACATCTTGCTTATAGGTTCTTTTTGAGGGCTTTGTATAGTTGCTACAAATATAGATAATTTCTAGGTCACATAAGCCTAAGTTTTAAAGTAGATATGTCCATGTGTTGAGAGGATTGCAGCATAATAAAATAATCTGAAAAAACGGTGAATGTTAATGTAAGAAGGCATTTGAATTGACCTATAAATAGTTTAAGTACATTCTTGAGGTGTGCCACAAGGGCTCATGTGGTAACCAGGCGACTGTCATTAATCTGGATGTCACGACTTCCTCCGAAGCTGCCTCCTCTCCTGGTTCAGGCAGGCTTCGGTGGAAGTCGTGACACTGGATAGAAACTGCATTCTCAGTTGCCATTGACATAATCTTGTAATAATATTGACACACATGGTTCTCTCTAGTTGTACATTTTGCTCAAGGGATTGTTTTATGCATGAAAATATTATTTGAGTCAACATCATACTACACAGTTAGTGTCATACTGTTGTCACTATCATAGATTGATATTAATTTGTATGACACACCAGTTAAACTGTGGTCGTTACCTCGTAGGCCCTCCAGTGGGTCGTAACAGCCCTCCTGGTCACTGACAAAGAAGCGGTCACAGTCCAGGAAGTATGGCCACGCCATCTCGATGCCCTCGAAGGCGTGGTGACAGTTCTTCCTCACCGCCTCACACGTACTCCTGCACGGCTTGAGCACCTTACATTATAAAATAAAACGTTATTCAATTATTGAAAGCGCTGGGTTTTTTAACTGAAGAAGGCACTGCATTACCGAAATGTTGGTTATTAGGTTTACCCATTAAATTGTTGGGAGTATATATAGAGTGCAATTTAATTGAATGTATTTTTATTATTGAAAGTTGTTACATTCTCTGGTTTTATTATGTTATCCATTGTTAGCATCAAACCTTCTCCTTCTCGCAGCGAGGCACCAGCACTGAACAGCCTAGCATGCGGATGTCCGGGGTGCACTCTCCATTGAGCAAGTTGTGGACCACACTGAGGAGGAGGTACTCGGGGCCCAGCTCAGCCTCCTCGCGGGTCCTGTGGCCCAGGATGTTGGGGAACATTGTGTGGGTGTAGGACATGTCGTCGCAGTAGTTCATCATGATGTCCATGCACTTGGCTGGGTAGAAAAAAAGAGGCAACCAAGGAGCAGGACAGATGGAAGAAATTCAGTATTATATGGTGAGTGTGATCTGAATGTAGCTTACCGTGTTGAATCATCAATGCATAGAATACATACCGTTACATCAATAGGTTACATGTAATGTACATCATTATGCAATGTGTCATAATACCATTTATTGTCTTATAATTTTATGGAATCTTTGCAATTAACTTCTGTGAGACCTTTGGATGCTTTTGTAAGTTGGGTGGCAAAATATTCTTAGAACAATTTGTTT
The DNA here is from genome assembly GCF_964263955.1 of Coregonus lavaretus. NCBI lineage: Eukaryota > Metazoa > Chordata > Actinopteri > Salmoniformes > Salmonidae > Coregonus > Coregonus lavaretus. Next base: position 58,079,541 of record NC_139994.1, read on the forward strand.
GTTATAAATAATTTTCAGGTAGGCGTGGTGTTAACCTGCTTGCAAGATGCTGCTTATGAGCCCATATGTTCTCTCCATTGTAAATCAGGATGTTTAGGGGTATTGGCCAAGTTGTTCTTGCTCTTGTACCTTTACATTTGTTCTCAGTTCATTTGTTTAAGAAACATAGCTAAAATGTTCAGTACACAATAAGGCTCATTACTAATTTCCTTGGCATGGAAAACGTACATAACCTGATATCAAATGGTCATATGGATATGCATGCAAGAATCCATCCCTTTGTCTAAAACTTTTTTATTGTCTCATATAGCTAGCTACCTCTATGCAGTACTGACAATTATCAAGTTCAAATATTTCTATTATCAGTGGAGATTAAAATGTGAATATTTCATACAGCCATTTATCATCCAAAAATAGTATTGATAGCTCGGCCTTAAGGCCATAATATCCCATTTAGCCTAATCACATAGTAAGACTTCATCTTTAAAAGTGTGATAGGTAGTTCAACCTGTGGTTTGATAACATGCTATAAATGTACGGTCCTTTAGGCCTTCTTTCTGTATGAACAGTAAGTACTAAGCTATGTGACTGTGATGCAATGCACACATCATGTTAGGATGCTTTCAATTGGTTTAGAATAGTCAGAGTTGGTCATAATAACCTTAGCATATGTTGTCACCAAGGCTTTACAAACAACACATTTACATGAGTTGAAGGATTTATTGAAGAAGATAACATTTACATACGTTGTTCTGGTTCTGGTTCTTTGCAAAAGCTACCTGAAAGACAAAATTATTGTTAGTTGCTGTCATGCATTTAACACTAGATGGCAGAATCGCATTTATCACCAGCGTTATTGTGGCAATATAAAGTCTGCTCTTATCTTGCTTCACCATCTCTCCTCCCAAATGTCTGTCTTTCAGTAAATACTTATTCATGCTGAGAATTGTCATTCTTTGGATCATGTGACCTCTCACTAGTGATGAATATCTACCTCAATCTTTATAGTCTACAATTCTATAATAATTCTCTAAAGAAAAATAAGGATTTTATTTCGCACTCATTTGTGACACGAGGTTATTTTTTTATTCTTGTTACTGTTGGCTTGTAAATAAAAATGGTGAATAGAAGCATCACAGTTTGCATGTCTTGTCTGAGATATAATGAAATATTTCTGAACCATGCACTTTTATTTCAGAACTAGCCGAAACACTATGATTTCTTTCCTATGCACAAACACATCATGTGCGTTATCATAAACAGCAGAGTTGGCCTACTTTACCTAGAAATTCGTCTTCAGGGTCGCAGAGCGAAGGGGCACACCAGACAACTGTTGCCAGTGCATTCAGAAAAACAATAGTCTTCATTTTCCTCCGTATAAATTCCATATTTTGTGATGTGGCACCTCAAGGCTACTGTGCTTAATTGCAAGAAAACTTTCAAGGCTTCCCTAAAAAGTGAGTTTATTACACGAATTACGGTTGAATATCAAATTACAAACGAAAATGTTCCGGACGGAAGTGGAAGGCTGGATGGAGGGGGAATCGTGCCTGAAAACAAGTAAACTTGCGCAAGTAAACTTTCTGAAATACACCTGTTACCAATTCCTATACTCTAAACAGTTTTGCTCAACCATTTCCACCACTTTCTTATTCAATTTTAACCTTTTAATTTCTTACCTCAAAATGTATGTATTGGATTATGTGAACAGTGGACATTCTCTGTAAAATAATAGGCCACTATTTTTTTCCGTCAGTGCTATCCGGGATCTTTAGGACGACCCCTAACCTTAACTCCTACCCTTACCCTTAACCATAACCATAACCCTCACCTTAACCACTCGACATCTCAACTTCAATTGGGTAGGGACTTCCCAATGATTTCGAATAGCACCGATTTGTGTTTTTCTTGGCGCGTTTTTCCAGTCCTTTAGTCCTTGCTCGAGCAAGTCCTTTGATCCCTTTCAACCAATCAGCAATATGCTTTGAAGAACGTCAGCATAGGGTAGAGTGGGGTAAATTGGACCAAAGGGGTATGTTCAGCATGGGGGAGAGTGGGGTAAATTGGACCAAAGGGGTATGTTCAGCATGGGGGAGAGTGGGGTAAATTGGACCAAAGGGGTATGTTCAGCATGGGGGAGAGTGGGGTAAATTGGACCAAAGGGGTATGTTCAGCATGGGGGAGAGTGGGGTAAATTGGACCAAAGGGGTAAATTGAGCCACCTTGTTTCTAGGAAACCATACACAAAATTAATCAGTTGATCAAATATTTAGGAAGAGGTCATTATTTCATGGAGTCTGTGAAGGAAGAAACCACATGGAAAAAGTGGTAAGCAAGTTAGGTCCAAAGAACAGATTTTCACCAAGTCAAATGAATTTATTGTGTTAGAGGTTTCATGATGCTTGTATTTAAACCAAAGGAGATTATTTTAAGATTGTATACATCAGTTAGGGTCTCTATAAACTTTAATATGAGGTCCTAAACCTAGGATGAAAGTGTGTCCTTGTAGCTGTGTGGGCTAATCAGGGGTTGGAATCGGTTAAGGGAGCAGAACCGAAAACAGATTTTATTTTTTCTTGAGGAACACAGTCAGAACTGGGAATGAATGTGATCTATACTGTTCTGGAACATAACCGTTATTTTAAAAGCATGGGAACCGGTTAATAACGTTATTTTACGTTCCAGTAATTTTTTTCAGTCCCATAAAAAATGCTACAAGGCACCTTATGTAAAGCCCTCACTCTGTCACTCAGAAACGTATTCCAGTGTCTGCCTGCCAGCTGAAAATATTTGCCAGTGTGTGCGTGTAGGCTACCTGCCCCTCCCCTCAGAAGCTTAGGCTAATGTAGCCTATTGACGTTACAAGCATGATTCAGAAATTAGGGAGAGATTTTTAATTAGAGAAGAATGGATTAACATTTTCAATGTTAGTTAAGGATACTGTAGTTATCATGTTTCACATTTAATTTATTAACTACAAAAAGGTAAGACGTGTTTTTAATTCTGTTGCTGCTCTGCACACACAAGCTTGTTAGCTAGCTAGCTCTGGTTCAATGTTAAGCCAACTCTTGGAAGTTCAAAGATATTCCAAGTTCCTCCGTAGAAGCCACTCATCCGTAGGTATAATTATGTGGGCCAAGCCTCCTCCTCCATCCTCTCTTGCTCTCCCCACCTGCAAAATTTCAGTCGCATCTCGCACCCTGCACTTGTCTGTCCATCGCGCATGTAAACAATAGCTTGCCCGCTCAATAGCAAGCTGCTTTGTTAGGGGCCTCCCGAGTGGCGCAGCAGTCTAAGGCACTGCATCGCAGTGTTGCTGCGTCACTACAGCCTGGGGTTCGATCCACAACCGGCTGTGACTGGGAGTCCCGTAGGGACTGCACATTGGTGCAGCTGGCTTCCGGGTTAAGCGAGCGGGTGTTAAGAAGCAGCGCGGGTTGGTGGGTCATATTTCGGAGGACGCATGACTCGACCTTCGCTTCTCCTGAGCCCGTTGGGGAGTTGCAGCGATGAGATAAGATCGAAATTGGGGAGAAAAGGGGGGTAAAATAATAATAATCAAAAGGAACTGTTGGAATGATATAAACCGGTACTGTTTTTGGGGTTGAAGTTGAACCAGTTCAGAACTTTATTTTGCAGGTTTGTAATAATTAAAAGACAAAAGGCGATTCTGATTGTGTTTGGGGAGTAAAGATAGACATGGTTTTAAGAAATGTGTAGGCTGCTTAACTTACCCTGTCCCGCTGCTTAACTTACCCTGTCCCGCTGCTTAACTTACCCTGTCCCGCTGCTTAACTTACCTTGTGCCGCTGCTTAACTTACCCTGTCCCGCTGCTTAACTTACCCTGTCCCGCTGCTTAACTTACCCTGTCCCGCTGCTTAACTTACCCTGTCCCGCTGCTTAACTTACCCTGTCCCGCTGCTTAACTTACCCTGTCCCGCTGCTTAACTTACCCTGTCCCGCTGCTTAACTTACCCTGTACCGCTGCTTAACTTTCCCTGTCCCGCTGCTTAACTTACCCTGTCCCGCTGCTTAACTTACCCTGTCCCGCTGCTTAACTTACCCTGTCCCGCTGCTTAACTTACCTTGTCCCGCTGCTTAACTTACCTTGTCCCGCTGCTTAACTTACCCTGTCCCGCTGCTTAACTTACCTTGTCCCGCTGCTTAACTTACCCTGTCCCGCTGCTTAACTTACCCTGTCCCGCTGCTTAACTTACCCTGTCCCGCTGCTTAACTTACCCTGTCCCGCTGCTTAACTTACCTTGTCCCGCTGCTTAACTTACCTTGTCCCGCTGCTTAACTTACCCTGTCCCGCTGCTTAACTTACCCTGTCCCGCTGCTTAACTTACCCTGTCCTGCTGCTTAACTTACCTTGTGCCGCTGCTTAACTTACCCTGTCCCGCTGCTTAACTTACCCTGTCCCGCTGCTTAACTTACCCTGTCCCGCTGCTTAACTTACCCTGTCCCGCTGCTTAACTTACCCTGTCCCGCTGCTTAACTTACCCTGTCCCGCTGCTTAACTTACCCTGTCCCGCTGCTTAACTTTCCCTGTCCCGCTGCTTAACTTACCCTGTCCCGCTGCTTAACTTACCCTGTCCCGCTGCTTAACTTACCCTGTCCCGCTGCTTAACTTACCCTGTCCCGCTGCTTAACTTACCTTGTCCCGCTGCTTAACTTACCTTGTCCCGCTGCTTAACTTACCCTGTCCCGCTGCTTAACTTACCCTGTCCCGCTGCTTAACTTACCCTGTCCTGCTGCTTAACTTACCTTGTGCCGCTGCTTAACTTACCCTGTCCCGCTGCTTAACTTACCCTGTCCCGCTGCTTAACTTACCCTGTCCCGCTGCTTAACTTACCCTGTCCCGCTGCTTAACTTACCCTGTCCCGCTGCTTAACTTACCCTGTCCCGCTGCTTAACTTACCCTGTCCCGCTGCTTAACTTACCCTGTCCCGCTGCTTAACTTACCCTGTCCCTCTGCTTAACTTACCCTGTCCCGCTGCTTAACTTACCCTGTCCCGCTGCTTAACTTACCTTGTCCCGCTGCTTAACTTACCCTGTCCCGCTGCTTAACTTACCTTGTCCCGCTGCTTAACTTACCCTGTCCCGCTGCTTAACTTACCTTGTCCCGCTGCTTAACTTACCCTGTCCCGCTGCTTAACTTACCCTGTCCCGCTGCTTAACTTACCCTGTCCCGCTGCTTAACTTACCCTGTCCCGCTGCTTAACTTACCCTGTCCCGCTGCTTAACTTACCATGTCCCGCTGCTTAACTTACCCTGTCCCGCTGCTTAACTTACCCTGTCCCGCTGCTTAACTTACCCTGTCCCTCTGCTTAACTTACCCTGTCCCGCTGCTTAACTTACCCTGTCCCGCTGCTTAACTTACCTTGTCCCGCTGCTTAACTTACCCTGTCCCGCTGCTTAACTTACCTTGTCCCGCTGCTTAACTTACCCTGTCCCGCTGCTTAACTTACCCTGTCCCGCTGCTTAACTTACCCTGTCCCGCTGCTTAACTTACCCTGTCCCGCTGCTTAACTTACCTTGTCCCGCTGCTTAACTTACCCTGTCCCGCTGCTTAACTTACCTTGTCCCGCTGCTTAACTTACCCTGTCCCGCTGCTTAACTTACCTTGTCCCGCTGCTTAACTTACCTTGTCCCGCTGCTTAACTTACCCTGTCCCGCTGCTTAACTTACCCTGTCCCGCTGCTTAACTTACCCTGTCCCGCTGCTTAACTTACCCTGTCCCGCTGCTTAACTTACCTTGTCCCGCTGCTTAACTTACCCTGTCCCGCTGCTTAACTTACCTTGTCCCGCTGCTTAACTTACCCTGTCCCGCTGCTTAACTTACCTTGTCCCGCTGCTTAACTTACCCCATACCCGGTGTAAGTTGTGCCAAGAGACCACTTTTTTTTGGATAAGCTATGTTTTGAAATATGTAATGTTTACATGAATTCTGATTATTTCCAGGGATACACAACATCCTGAAATACAATGCCCTCTGTAATATTTGGGACAGTGAAGCATTTTTCTTCTTTTGGCTCTATACTTAAAACGTTTGGATTTGAAATTAAACAATGACTATGAGGTTGAAGTTCATTCATATCAGGTGAACCATTTAGAAATTACAGAACTTTTTGTAAATAGTCCCCCCATTTTAGGGGATCAAAAGTATTGGGACAAAATGTTGCCATTAACTGATCCTCTGGAGAGTGTAGTCGTTCTCTGTGTCCAGAGAGCTGTTGTGGCCAGACGAGGGGTACAGGTCACGGCGCAGCAACCGGTTGACGACGGTTACCAGGACCTTCTTGTACAAATATCATACCCCCTAAAAAAATGATACCCTCCCCCGTTATTGTAATGGTGAGAGGTTAGCATGTCTTGGGGGTATGATATTTGTACATCTAACTTTTTTCACTCATCATTATTCACGATTCATTCAGGATTATCGATAATCATGGTAGCATCCACATGAATGTAGAAGTGTTTAGAAACATATTATATTCTTATGTACAATAAAAGTGTCTCCAAAATGACACAATACATTATTTACCATTAATTTCTATTGGACACAATATAATCTGAAACACAACCAAAGCATAGAGCAAATGCATTCAACAAATGTGTAGAGTCACAAGCTTGATGGAGTCATTGTGTGCTATGAATATGGGACTTAATAACTTTTGACTACTTTAATACACACATAAGTGAATTTGTCCCAATGCTTTTGCTGTACAAAAAGTGTAATTTCTAAACGGTTCACTCGATATGGGTGAAAATACCCTCAAATTAAAGCTCAGTCTGCACTTTAACCTCATAGTCATTGTTTGATTTCAAATCCACATTTTTGGAGTGTGGAGACAAAATAAGAAAGAAATGCTTCACTGTCCCAATAATTATAGAGGGCACTGTATATGTAGATATCTTTGTTAGAAAGAATACCATATTTCCCTTGACGGAGTGATGCTGAATGTTTAAAAATGGCCCAATTTACCCCACTCTCCCCTACATATCCTACTTCTTGACATTCCTATTGGATTATTTGAGGTGTGGTGGCACAAACATTGAACAGCCTCTGGCACCTGCAAAACAGCTGGTAATACATCTGCCAACATGACATCCCCAGATGGGCATTAGATATTAGATATGCTTCTACATGCCTCTCTTGTCATATGGCAATATGTATCAAAGGATGCTTGTTATTTGACAGCTTTATTGCACGTTTTTCACAAACAGCTTTACTCACATACTGCCAAAGTACAGCAAGTGGCATAGGCCTGCAGAATGAAATAGTCTTGTGCCTGGTGCATATAAAGAAACAGGTTCTGATAAAGCAACTCTATTGTAAAGCCAAACAGTCATATGTTGAATACTGGCACAAACACAATAACGTGTTTTAAAGCACTTACTTGAACATAACATTCTTCCGCTATAGCACGTCTCTTTTGTTTTAAGATCATTTAAACAAATAAATATTATGGTTTCTCATACAGTGCAAAATAGTTTGATAAAGATAACATCCGGTATTTATAAATATCCATATAAACATTTCCAGCAATCACCTGGCAGAATAAAGTATGTTACTAAATATACAATAGTACAAATCTATTTCAGTCAAAAGTATCTTTATACCTGTAGTACATTTAAGATATAAGGCATGAGGGGGTGTGGTATATGGCCAATATACCACGGCTAAGGGCAGAGTGCCTGGATACAGCCCTTAGCCATGGTATACTGGCCATATACCACAAACCTCCAATGTGCCTTATTGCTATTATAAACTGGTTACCAACGTAATTAGAGCAGTAAAAATAAACGTTTTGTCATACCCGTGGTATATGGTCTGATATACCACGCCTGTCAGCCAATCAGCATTCACGGCTCGAACCACCCAGTTTATAATCAGTTACAACACGCTATCATAGTAAACATGATGGCATTTGCTTTTGGCTCTTGTAACTAGTAGCTCTGAGAGAAATACAAAGTGCATCAATATCCAGTGATTGATGTGAAATTGTGAGCAACTGCAGTAGTAGTCTAAAACACAGTCCATAGGCTACATAACATGGCCATCTAGTTGGCAGCACTTGCCACAGCGAGTACCATTAATTGAGAAGTTCACATATTTTAACTTGCCCCTTGAAATTGCACCAGTGCCCGGATGGCTACTGGTCAGCCGCTAGCTAAGCTTTCCCATCTTCCACTCTGTACCGTTGACACCCAGAATGAACATCTTGCGAATCTTGTCAGATCCTCCACTAAGTTCTGGGGGAGATGTGTTATAAAATATACTAATGAGACCAACGAAGTCTCCACCCCTCTATACGAAAACTCTCAGCCAGTTTAGGGCAAGTCTGTGGCCCAAATGTCCCCTCCCCTTCCGAAATTCGAAAGATACCTGCAAAATCGTGATTTGTCCAAGTGATCAGTGACAAAAAATCAGACAACCGGAACAAAGTTCCTCGTTAGTCATGGCATCCCACAGTCTGTCGACAGCTGCTACTACCATTTATGTTACGTGCATCTGTCCACGAGAGATTAATAACCTTCATAGCATGTCCCTGTATTCTATATGGGTGTCAAAAGGTCTGTAAACGTGGCTATGACATTTCCTTTATAAAGAGGCTTTATAAGAGCCCACTAGCATTCAGTCTCTAGTGGAGTGTCCCTCCCTTTATGATTTGACCGAGCCCCTGGCTGATTCAATAACATTGATTCATTTGATTCTGGCTCTGGGTGTGCGTGTGTGAGTGAGTGTGGCTTTGCCAGTGAATCATGGATCATCAGACTCCCTTGTTTACCAATATCATCTGGAGCAAACGTCCGTGAATGCGATCATTCTCTGTGCAGTCTATCCATCTTGCCCTCTCTTCATCCGTCTACCCCGCCTGTTTTCCTGCTGTCTCATTCTATCCACCTCATCCTCCTCTTCCCCTCCCACAACCTATCTTTCCCTCTCTCTATCTCTCTCTCTCTCTCTCTTCCCCCCCCCCCCTCTCTCTCTCTCTCTCTATCTCTCTTTCCCCCCCCCCTCTCTCTCTATCTCTCTCTCTCTCTCTCTTTCCCCCCCCCCTCTCTCTCTCTCTCTCTCTCTTTCTCTCTCTCTCTTCCTTCTCTCTCTCACCTCCCTCCCTCTTTCCATGAGGAAACCTTTATTTTGGGTCTGTCTGTCTGTGGTATATTTGTTATGTCCAAAATGGTGCCATTAACTGATCCTCTGGAGAGTGTAGTCGTTCTCTGTGTCCAGAGAGCTGTTGTGGCCAGATGAGGGGTACAGGTCACGGCGCAGCAACCGGTTGGCGACGGTTACCAGGACCTTCTTGTACTGTAGACGCAGGAGGGAGTAGGCAAAGGGGTCGGACGCGGCCTTGCTGTATGTCAGGCACTTACTGACGATTCCCCAGTGGCGGTTGATGCCCACGAAGGGAAGCAGCTCGGTCAACCTGAGGAGAAGGCAGAGGCCAAGTTAGAGTTCGCAAATAGCCTTTTAGAAAGGGTAAATGTTATCCGATATTCAAAGCATGGTATTTATCTTGCAGGCATTGTTCTGTTTGCTTTCGAGAGTGTTTGGTGATAATTCAGTTGTTATTCTATGAAATGCCATGAGGCTCTAAGGTTACAAGGTACAATAGAATAAATTAGGTTTTATGGATGGGCCAGAAAAACACCTTGGGCAACAAAGCATTATACTTAAGGAAATAATAACGTACAAACTTTTCTTCGAAAATAAATATGTATAAGCTGAACATTGCTACAATATTCTTGCCCATAGGTATATGCAGAAATGCCAATGAAGCAGTTGAGTGATAGAGGATAAATCCTGGAAATAAGCAGCTATTTTCCCTTCCTGAGGTCATTCCGACTATTTCAGAGGTGCACAGGGGGTGAAAGGTTGCCAATTACGTACATTTTCCTCCATCATTTGTTTCATTATTCCAACCCCAACCCTCTCTAGACCCCACCTTTCAGCCCCACACACACTGTCTAAACTAGGGATGGGCAACTGGCGGGCCCCCCCTTTGGAAGGTCCTCGGATCAATTTGCCAAAATAAATAAATAAGTCATTTTAATTTTGGGGGAACTCAGTCGGAGTATCAACTTACTGTTGCGAGTTAGAATAGTAGAATACACAAGGAGCATTTTCGACATTTGGTTGTGCATCAGCAGTTTTTCTCTTGTTATGTCAGTCACTGATAGTCAGTCAATTAGCCCATGTCAGCTAACATTTGTTTGATTGCTAAGTTAGTTTAGTGGCCAGCTATCTAAACTTGTTATCATGGTCGAATTACCGGCCGGGGGGCCCCCATTAGTTAGTCTCATATTAAAACTTCAAACATTTCTCTCCACCCTATGGCAAAATGTGTAGAATTGCAGCAAACTTGCTATAAAATGGCAACACTTCTATGGAACTCCTGTTATTCCTAGCCAGGCACCAGCCCACAACTACTGGGTGGTAGCCTAGCGGTTAAGAGGTTGAGACAGTAACCGAAAGGTTGCTGGTTTGAATCCCCGAGCTGACTAGGCAAAATCTGCCGATGTGCCCTTGAGCAAGGCACTTAATCATAATTGCTCCTGTAAGTTGCTCTGGATAAGAGCGTTTGCTCAAATGTAAACTACATTGCTATATTCCCTCTAGGCCAAGCTTTTCCAAACTCGGTCCTGGGGACCCCAAGGGGTGCACATTTTGGTTTTTGCCCTAGCACTACACAGCTGATTGAAATAATCCAAGCTTGATGATTAATTGGTTATTTGAATCAGCTGTGTAGTGCTAGAGCAAAAAACAAAACATGCACGCAGGGGGGTCTCCAGGACCGAGTTTGGGAAACCCTGCTCTAGGACATGCTGTGCGTTCTTGGAAATAAAAGCCTCTTTGTGTGATAACTGTCATCTCATGGTGGTTCAGTGAAATTACTTGATAACAGATAATGGATTGTTTAATGAAGGATGTTTCAGATTCAGATGGAGATCATTGTCATAAACATGCAAAAACCCTCATTGGGTGAAATTGAATTAAAGCTTCAGTTGTGCATTGCTCAATCTTGCGTGTGTACTGCCTCACCTTTCAACTGAATTTTGTTTAATCATTTTTCAGTTATTTTGCTGGGTGGCAAAGTTATTAAACAATGTAAACCCTTCGATGATAGCCTATATCTTTACTATTCATAAGCTGAGTTTTATTATCAAAGTCTGTTCACCTGGTGATGTGTTAATCTCATAACCTACATAATAACCCCTTTAATAATGTGTGTTTATGGTAGGTGAATGAAACTCCTGTTTGTTCAGCTGCCTGTATCCCAGTTTACTGGAAACCCACTTACCTTGTAATAACATAGGGAGCAAAACAGATAATGAACGACCCAATGAAAATGCTGATTTTCTTGGTGGCTCTCTGTTTCCTTCTCTTTTGCTCTACCAGACACCTTTGTTTCACACTGAAAATAGGAATTAACTGATATTAGTCCAACAGAATAAATGACAAAACATTCTACATTGAATATGATTATATTTCTCTTTTTTTAACACCTTCTAAGCATGTTTCCTCAGGGTTGACACTATAACCTCCATCATAGCCTACTGGAAAGCTATTACTGCTCATTGTAACGGCTATTGATTGCACACCTCTTAAGTAAAGGAGCATACGTACGATGGGTGAATATCCACCAGCAAGAACAGGGTCTGCATGGTTATAACGTCAATCCTCTTGCAGTGGAAGCGTGCAACCTTTAACACCTTCAGATAGGTGAAGCACAGGATCAGAAGGGAGAGCATGAAACTGCTGGCGTGGAAAACGACGGTGAAAATGGTAAACTTCATCCTGTCGCTCTCCTCGCTCAAATGCAATGTGCACGAGGCGTAGATGTGGCTATAGTCAACCCAGGAAAACAGGAGGGCGATGAGGGAAAACGTGAGGGAGTGGAGCCACGAGTAGCACATCATGATCACTGCATCCTTGTAGCGCATTTTACTGGAGTAGCTCAAGGGAAAGACCACCGCTATCCACCGGTCTATACTGAGTGCTGCCATACTCAACATAGTGTTCGCAGTCAAAAAGGTCTCCAGAAAGCTAACTGTATGGCAAAGGCAATCCCCAAAAGGCTGGTGGTTTCTGACAATCCCCACCAATGTCGATGGCATGTTTAAAAGGGTGATAAGTATGTTGCAAAAAGACAAGTTCATGATGAATATACCCGGCACCTGTCGGCGGATCTCGGTGCTCTGGACAAAACATAGCAGCACCAGCAAGTTCGACAACAACGACACAATTGCGACCACAACGATGAACAACGCGAAGATAATTTCCGCAAAGTCCATATCTCACTTGAAAAAGTCAACTTGCGTTTTGCATGCACCTGTAGATAATATACACTTAATATCCACCATGATTCCGCCGTCATTTATCTCCAAGGTCCTCATTCCCGAATTTAACTCCTACAAGTTTCGCCGTCTCCAAGTTGGTGGAGCGCTGTCCAGAGTGCTGAAGTGGGGAAACCGCGCGCCTCTCTAGCACCAGACCATTTCGTTTCTTTAAACGTATGGATTTTTCTACTCCCACACCACACAGGTATTTGCAACAGAATTCGATGGTATGTGTAATTGAGCGTTTGGGTAACACATGGGCTAATGTTTCATATCTCCTCTCCCTCCTACAACTACCTCAGCATGAAAACAGTGGGACTGCGACGCACCCAACTGCCTTTGTGCGCAGAACATGCGTACTAAACAAGACGACTGTTTGGAGCCTGCCCTGTCTAGTGCGAAGTCGTTTGAATATTAATATTAAAATGATCTATCACGTGAGGAAAAAGAGAACGTCATCCATGGAGTTTGACAACATAGTTATTATTTTGATTCCTCCATTGATTCATTCGTTCTTTTAGTAATTTAAGAGTGTGTTTGTGAGGTCATACACATCAGACCACAGCTAAAATTATTGTTTTTGATAATTAATTCCCAGAAACAACTTCCTTGCATCCTTATCTATTGATTCAACTTTCCCAAATCGATAGTGGGTCAGCGATTTGTGATAGGCCTACATGAGGGACATTTAAGAATTAGGCGCTTCTCCCGTGGCCAAAGGGAACCCTGTGCACATTGTAGGGGCGCGCAGGGAAACAGGCGAATAGATCTGTTTCCCTCTCATGAATTATTAATTAACCCTGAGCAATTGTATAAGGGTGTTACAACTGAAATCTGTCTCACGTGTTTTGTAGTAAAATATGCATATCACCAATAATGGCCTATTAGCAATGAATGGTTGGAAGAGAAGGCACATCACTTCAATGCTTAACACCATGCACCCACAATAGTTAAATTGCTTCATTATAATATTATGTAATATTTCACTGGAGATGGGCATGTCACAGAGAGGCATACCATAAAAATGATAAGTGTTTGCATATTCATGAGGTAATAACTCTTACCTCATCTGGAGGGAAAGTAGAGTACATCCCTAACAGCCTACTAGCATTATTTACATGCCAGAGACGAATTAACTCATCACTGATGCTAATGAAGTAAATGTTCTATGGGGATCTGAAAAACCCATCCTCAGTGAAACTGTGATGATAATGTGCAACTTTACTACTACAAGCCTCATCATCAGCCTCAATGATGTAAATACAGTCTATTTAATCAAACATAAAGTGAAGTTTAACAGTTTTGATGTTACAGAACTCCAAAAGCCAGAATAGCAGCACTGTAATGGACAACAGACTGATATGAGTCATCAGCCAATGAGGCCAACAAGGGTCAGACAGTCTCTTATAGCTGTGGTTTTTGCTAGTCCAATTGTATTTTTCATTTTTTTATTATTCCACAAGGTGTAATAAAATCCAGCCCTCACAGAGTCCATCTGGCTCTTATCATTACAATCATTAATATGGTAAATGTACTGTTAAAATATAAAATACAGTATGCAATACCATGTACTGTCGCTATTGTGTGTATAGGCTCTGCAAATTCATGTGAATCTTTTGTACCGGTTTTTATGAGCTGCACTAGGTCAAATTCCCAACAACTTCAGTTGGTATGGCAATGAAGTATTCAATCTTGAATCTGAATCTTGAACATTTCCAGTTCTGAACCAGTGTGCTAGTTACTGTAGACTAGGAATATCACCCTGATGAGGTTAAGGTACTATAGCTCTAATATCACCCTGGTGAGGTTAAGGTACTATAGCTCTAATATCACCCTGGTGAGGTTAAGGTACTATAGCTCTAATATCACCCTGGTGAGGTTAAGGTACTATAGCTCTAATATCACCCTGATGAGGTTAAGGTACTATAGCTCTAATATCACCCTGATGAGGTTAAGGTACTATAGCTCTAATATCACCCTGATGAGGTTAAGGTACTATAGCTCTAATATCACCCTGATGAGGTTAAGGTACTATAGCTCTAATATCACCCTGGTGAGGTTAAGGTACTATAGCTCTAATATCACCCTGATGAGGTTAAGGTACTATAGCTCACATAACTCCTGTATAGCAGTAATGAGACACCATTGAAGGGTCCTGGGGGAGTGTGTGTGTGTGTGTGTGTGTGTGTGTGTGTTACAGCTGAGCTCCTGGGCCATGATGGGGATGTCACCTCCAATATAACCCCCCCACCTCCCACTGTATTACCTAATCTGAGGTGGGCACAGGGGAGATGCAATTGGGTGATGCACAGTATTCACCCCCAAATTAGATGAAAATACCCTCAACTTAAAGCTGACAGTCTGCACTTTAACCTCATAGTCATTGTTTGATTTCACATCCAAACTTTTGGAGTGTGGAGCCAAAAGAAGAAAAAATGCTTCACTGTCCCAATAATTACGGAGGGCACTGTAGGTGAATCCAATAGAGGTCTAAGGTCTTATCGAACCATTCAGGGCACACATCTATGAACTAAGATGAGATCTTGCTTATTTTATAATATAGCCAATCAAAAGGGTCAGAGGTCAGCCCATTTAGTATTGAGGATGTAGAGATATTTACTGAGGGCTAGGGATATAAGCTTATAAGGTAATTCAACCCTAAAGACGGTCAACTTTTCCACACCCTCAAGGGACATGACACCATAACGTATGGATCAATGTCTTTGAGACACTTTGAAAGTAGGCCTATAGTTCTACAAATGAAGGTCATACTTCACTTGATTATTATGGAATCATCCCATCACACAGTTCTTTGTCAATGTTGTCAGAGTCAGCCTTAAAATACAGCTCTATATTAGACATTGATGTTAGGATGCATGCCATACACTTATAGGAAGTCAACCAAGTGTAATTTCTTGACACACAATCAACATCATCCTATGGCACTGATTTCACATACAGTACATCTAATGCCATTCTAACCTGAATGAAAAGTAATAGAAACGTAACAATCGGAGTGCAGCCATATATTTATATAAAATGTGTATTTATTTATTTAGCATTTACATTTACGGCTCTGAAACACTAGAACACTAAACTCATAACAGCTTCCATGTCTAGCATACTAATTTGACGTTTAACTGCCTGTAGATAGGTTTGCGTGATACTTTATTTAACCTTTCGTGTATTTGTCAGTTGACTGTGAACAAGACAACAGGTTGTCATTTTTAATAGCTACCTGGAAAGAGGCAAATGGCATAACAAAGATTTGAAAAAAAAACAATCCATTGCATTCTATATTTAAAGGGGAACTCCACCCCAGAATTTTACTTTGATCTGGGCCATATTCAACAGCGTACAACCATTTGGAATGTTCAGATAGATGTTTTGTATAACAGCATTGTCTCTCTGATATGTGGAGTGAGAAATCCTGTCATATTCATTACATGTTTCACCCTCCTTTGACTCTGTTGCTTCTCGTACTTCGTATCATTATTTTACCCCAAACTCCCCTAACTAGCCTAAACGGCCATAGAACTGGACAGTACCTAAGCCCACTGAATCATAGTCTTAACAGCCATATTACCTTCACTCCACACGGTAGTTTTGTTGTGAGTGTCTCTTCTGTGTTTTATGAGACATCTGGTGTGAAATGTTATTGAAAATCGAAGCTTAGTACTGCCTAACAGTGTGCTGGCAAACAAAGCAGCGTGAAATAGCTTTCGTGAGTCGCCTCCAGCTGCTACAGGTAATCCGTGGGAGTTGTTTTGATGAGTCATGTTCCCATGGCAACACAGGAGTCAGAGAAGTTATCGTCCATCTTTGGCACCTATTTGTGTTTTGATGTAGATTTAAATATCTTTTATGGTCTTGTTTTTCCCACTGAGACAGATTTTGAGACATTTCTTAGGTATCTCTGTTGTCTCAAATTCCTATGTCACCAACTCACCCCTCATAATCTTGAGATGGTGAAATTGAAGCAATGTGTGTTCATCTTTACTGTATCTAAGCAACAGGGGAACTTTTTTGACAGTATTATGTGGCACTAAGAATATACTGTGTGTGTGACAAGTGACGCAGGTAGAGAAGTTTGTTTGTATGCCACAAGCCTAAAGTCCTATAACCACACCAATATCTGAACATCAACGCCAATATCTGAACATCAACGCCAATATCTGAACATCAACGCCAATATCTGAACATCAACGCCAATATCTGAACATCAACGCCAATATCTGAACATCAACACCAATATCTGAACATCAACGCCAATATCTAAACATCACACATCATATTTGAATCATATTTTCATACTGCATTCATAACAGTTCTCTAATTAAACGGTATCATCACTAGCCTCTAATAAGGTACGGTTCTTTCTAATAACCCAATTCATTACACCTGATCACCCCCATACAGTAGGAATGGTCTAGACCACTTCACATGACTACAGCCTCACTCAACCCCTTGCTGAGTGAACGGTTTGGTCGACCACAGGTGGCCAAAGCCCTGTCAAACCTTTGCTTTGTTCACCAAGCAACCCTCTTTTATGTGGAGACCAAACAGAGTGGACAGAGAGCTAGCAGGTAGGGGTGGGCAGGACGCATTAATAATGCCTTTTCAGTTGGATGAATAGAATGGATCCCTTCGACCCGGCAATAACACAGTGGTCACTTTTGAAAGGGCTCCTTTTTTGTTTTGATGACTCGGTTTACTTACGCTATTCATTTATCTATCCATCTATCTATGTGTTTAATTCTTTATTCAACTCTAGCTAATACGCCTGCATTAGCCTACTCTCTGCCTTGACTGGTCATAACTGTTGAGTCATCATACAGATTGTAATTTGAATTGGGTAGAAATCGGTCACAATTCTGACTTACCATATTTACTGTGTCCTTTTGACTCCCTTTGGGGCATAGGGCTGCTATAAGGTCATGCCATGATGGACGTTGAAGTGAGAACATTCAGTGACTGACCATTAACAGCCCTCTCGCAAACAAGGAAGTGAACAAATCAAACTATATTCAAAGAGTATCAAAACATTTATATAATTAAAGGATTGAACATCCTCATACACTTTACAGGAAAATAGACAACAAAATAAATTCAAAACACAATTAACACAACTCAGAAGGTAACTGAGGAAAACCCGATAGCAGCTATACAGTGAAAGAAGACTGTGAGGGCTGAGCTCAGAGCTCAGTGAGTTTACAGTAGCAGTGTGTAAACGTGAGACTGTGGGAACAGATTGACAGTGGGCCATGGCACAGAGAGGCAGACATGCTGCATTCATTATCATCAGGAGACAGGAGCTCTTTGAAGCCAGCCCAGGCATCAACTAGCAGACAGGAGTGGCATGCAGGCAGGCAGCGCTAACAGCTTCTGCAATGAAAAGGGCCTCATAAAAAAAAAATTGACCAGTGATGGAAAAAACACCACTAAACAGATTTTTAAAGGGGATGGTGTAATGACATAATGGGGCACTTGGGATTATGTGTGTCTAATGCTATTTGTGTGGGGGTGACAAAAAAGTTTAGAGAGTTTTATTAACGGTCGCACGGCCACTGTCAAAGTTTGATGTGTTTGTTTGAATACAGATTGAAATACCGATTGTCCACCTGAAATATTTGGCATATGTTAATTGCCTTGAAGAAAAGTTTAGTAGGCTATATTACGTTTGGTGCTGAAACAGAGGGAGTCAAATGGAAGTGCAGGATGTTAATGCTGTTATCTATCATCGATAACAATCTTCTTCACGATAATGATCCCATTCATATTATGACTTAACGACTTATGGCCTAACAGCCCCCTGCAATTATATCATTATGTCAAATGGAGCTACTATGTAACATAGATGAATGTCGTTCTTCTGTTTGCGTTACATAATGGGTTCATGTTATTGTAAGCATATAAATATAATTCTATGATTGGAAGACTGCAGATTAGATTTAATAATGATTGATTACTTATGCCTGACGAGTGTCATTTGATGATGATTGATTACTTATGCCTGACGAGTGTCATTTGATCAAATCAAATCAAATTTTATTGGTCACATACACGTGTTTAGCAGATGTTATTGCGGGTGTAGCGAAATGCTTGTGCTTCTAGCTCCGACAGTGCAGTAATATCTAACAAGTAATATCTAACAATTTCACAACATACACTACCGGTCAAAAGTTCTAGAACACCTACTCATCCAAGGGTCCCTCCCCACTTTCACCACTTTCCACATTGCAGAATAATAGATGATGACTTATTACTTATGCCTGACAAGTGTCATTTGATGATGATTGATTACTTATGCCTGACAAGTGGCATTTGATGATGTTACCGGGGCACTGGTTTCTGATCACGGTCCTCGATAGTCTAGTGTTGTTTTCTGTGGGCTCATTGTTCTGAGAAATGTTGTTTTATTTGGCTTTTACAACCTCTGACAGTAAATTGTTAAGGGGAACAAAGGCAGAGCAGGTGTGCTTTGAAAGAGCCCTCCTCTCACTTCTCTGCTGTTCACAGGATATGTAGGAGAGTTATCATTTCACCACCTGTTTACCCCCACATACACAAGCCCACACACACACACGCCATATTTACTTGGTTGCAGAGTAAAAAAAATAAAAAAGTTCAAAGAAACATCCCTCAGTTCTTCCCATAATAAGCATTTTGCACATCTGCTCTGCTCGTTCAGCCCCATCCCCCTCTTTACCTTTTCACAACGTACAGTACACAACGCCACCCAGGGGGAGGATATGTCCTAGCGGGCACTTATACACTGGCCTGCATCTAACACAGAATAAATCAATTGACAGCCGCGCCACTTAAGCCATCCATCAAGATATCCATCAACGCCACACAGACATGGCCACTCTGTTCCTGGGTCCGACTGGGGCCCCCGTGAAGTGCTGGCCTACTGTTACGTAACGGGGGAACATTGCACGAGTCATATCCCAAAGCCTCTGGGCACCACTCCCTACTATATAGACTTCAACACTACCACTCACTACTTTACAGACTTCAACACTACCACTCACTACTATACATACTTCAACTTCAACACTACCACTCACTACTTTACAGACTTCAACACTACCACTCACTACTTTACAGACTTCAACACTACCACTCACTACTATACATACTTCAACACTACCACTCACTACTATACATACTTCAACACTACCACTCACTACTATACAGACTTCAACACTACCACTCACTACTTTACAGACTTCAACACTACCACTCACTACTATACATACTTCAACACTACCACTCACTACTATACATACTTCAACACTACCACTCACTACTATACAGACTTCAACACTACCACTCACTACTATACAGACTTCAACACTACCACTCACTACTATACAGACTTCAACACTACCACTCACTACTATACATACTTCAACACTACCACTCACTACTATACATACTTCAACACTACCACTCACTACTATACAGACTTCAACACTACCACTCACTACTATACAGACTTCAACACTACCACTCACTACTATACAGACTTCAACACTACCACTCACTACTATACAGACTTCAACACTACCACTCACTACTCTACAGACTTCCACACTACCACTCACTACTATACAGACTTCAACACTACCACTCACTACTATACAGACTTCAACACTACCACTCACTACTATACAGACTTCAACACTACCACTCACTACTATACATACTTCAACACTACCACTCACTACTCTACAGACTTCCACACTACCACTCACTACTATACAGACTTCAACACTACCACTCACTACTATACAGACTTCAACACTACCACTCACTACTATACAGACTTCAACACTACCACTCACTACTATACAGACTTCAACACTACCACTCACTACTATACAGACTTCCATACTACCACTCACTACTATACAGACTTCAACACTACCACTCACTACTATACAGACTTCAACACTACCACTCACTACTATACAGACTTCAACACTACCACTCACTACTATACATACTTCAACACTACTACTCACTACTATACAGACTTCAACACTACCACTATACAGACTTCAACACTACCACTCACTACTATACAGACTTCAACACTACCACTCACTACTATACAGACTTCAACACTACCACTCACTACTATACAGACTTCAACACTACTACTCACTACTCTACAGACTTCAACACTACTACTCACTACTATACAGACTTCAACACTACCACTCACTACTATACAGACTTCAACACTACCACTCACTACTCTACAGACTTCAACACTACCACTCACTACTATACAGACTTCAACACTACCACTCACTACTATACAGACTTCAACACTACCACTCACTACTATACAGACTTCAACACTACCACTCACTACTATACAGACTTCAACACTACCACTCACTACTATACCGACTTCAACACTACCACTCACTACTTTACAGATTTCAACACTACCACTCACTACTATACAGACTTCAACACAACCACTCACTACTATACAGACTTCAACACTACTACTCACTACTATACAGACTTCAACACTACCACCCACTACTATACAGACTTCAACACTACCACTCACTACTATACAGACTTCAACACTACTACTCACTACTATACAGACTTCAACACTACCACTCACTACTATACAGACTTCAACACTACCACTCACTACTATACAGACTTCAACACTACCACTCACTACTAATAATACTTCAACACTACCACTCACTACTCTACAGACTCCCACACTACCACTCACTACTATACAGACTTCAACACTACCACTCACTACTATACAGACTTCAACACTACCACTCACTACTATACAGACTTCAACACTACCACTCACTACTATACAGACTTCAACACTACCACTCACTACTATACAGACTTCAACACTACCACTCACTACTATACAGACTTCAACACTACCACTCACTACTATACAGACTTCAACACTACCACTCACTACTATACAGACTTCCACACTACCACTCACTACTATACAGACTTCAACACTACCACTCACTACTATACAGACTTCAACACTACCACTCACTACTATACAGACTTCAACACTACTACTCACTACTATACAGACTTCAACACTACCACTATACAGACTTCAACACTACCACTCACTACTATACAGACTTCAACACTACTACTCACTACTCTACAGACTTCAACACTACCACTCACTACTCTACAGACTTCCACACTACCACTCACTACTATACAGACTTCAACACTACCACTCACTACTATACAGACTTCAACACTACCACTCACTACTATACAGACTTCAACACTACCACTCACTACTATACAGACTTCAACACTACCACTCACTACTATACAGACTTCCACACTACCACTCACTACTATACAGACTTCAACACTACCACTCACTACTATACAGACTTCAACACTACCACTCACTACTATACAGACTTCAACACTACCACTCACTACTATACATACTTCAACACTACTACTCACTACTATACAGACTTCAACACTACCACTATACAGACTTCAACACTACCACTCACTACTATACAGACTTCAACACTACCACTCACTACTATACAGACTTCAACACTACCACTCACTACTATACAGACTTCAACACTACTACTCACTACTCTACAGACTTCAACACTACTACTCACTACTATACAGACTTCAACACTACCACTCACTACTATACAGACTTCAACACTACCACTCACTACTCTACAGACTTCAACACTACCACTCACTACTATACAGACTTCAACACTACCACTCACTACTATACAGACTTCAACACTACCACTCACTACTATACAGACTTCAACACTACCACTCACTACTATACAGACTTCAACACTACCACTCACTACTATACAGACTTCAACACTACCACTCACTACTATACAGACTTCAACACTACTACTCACTACTATACAGACTTCAACACTACCACTATACAGACTTCAACACTACCACTCACTACTATACAGACTTCAACACTACCACTCACTACTATACAGACTTCAACACTACTACTCACTACTCTACAGACTTCAACACTACTACTCACTACTATACAGATTTCAACACTACCACTCACTACTCTACAGACTTCAACACTACCACTCACTACTATACAGACTTCAACACTACTACTCACTACTATACAGACTTCAACACTACCACTCACTACTATACAGACTTCAACACTACTACTCACTACTCTACAGACTTCAACACTACTACTCACTACTATACAGATTTCAACACTACCACTCACTACTCTACAGACTTCAACACTACCACTCACTACTATACAGACTTCAACACTACTACTCACTACTATACAGACTTCAACACTACCACTCACTACTATACAGACTTCAACACTACCACTCACTACTCTACAGACTTCAACACTACTACTCACTACTATACAGACTTCAACACTACCACTCACTACTATACAGACTTCAACACTACCACTCACTACTATACAGACTTCAACACTACTACTCACTACTATACAGACTTCAACACTACCACTCACTACTATACAGACTTCAACACTACTACTCACTACTATACAGACTTCAACACTCAGCCCAGAGTTAGTAAGAGGTCCTATGCTAACACTGCTGAGTATAAATCATTGCACATTATAAAGGCCTCCTTAATACACTCCTCCTAACTAGTTTACATTATGTCACCTGTTATAATCATTTGGGATGTGTTATAAATGGCAAGGAATGTTGGAGTGTGGAACACAATGTGATTTAATATAACTGAAATATTGTAGTGTTATTATGAGCATCTTTAGCATATAAACCAATGAACGACTGGGTCCAATAAGGACCATTGTGTACTGTAGCTTTTACACTGACACACGCATAGGCTACATCATTATAACTGTTGCTTGAGAGAAGAAAAAAAACTAAACCTGTGCTTCTTGGGAGGACCTAATTTTTTATTCAAAGCAATTTCATAAAAACTGACTTAGTAAGTGATTTAGTAGCGGCAATGGGGCAACTTTAGTTTTCATACGAACGCTTTATTGGCTCCCAGTATCACACAGGCAGTCATCAGAAGAATGATTACGCCACCGTCTCGGATGTCATTACTTTTTCAGCAGGCCCATGCAGTATTAACCAGTGTTACACAAGTCTAATCAGGGAAGTAAGTTAAGGCTTCTAGAAACCTCCGCCGCACCACCAACCGATTTCTCGTTAATCTTTAATTAAGCACAAGGTGCAGCGTTGATTCATCTGTTCTCGACGGGCGCTATTTCCAGCCGTCGTCACCCACTTTCCTACACTCTCTAGGGGAGGAAGAGGGGAGTCTTTAAAAGCAGGAAGGGCTACAAAAATATCCTGGTAAAATGTGATTGTATTGAACAGGGCTACTTTCAGAAAGTATGGACTTGTTTCTCGGCATGTTAGCCAGGTACAGTACAGGTTGTGTCTAAAATCAGGGTTTTGGGGAATTACTTTCAGAAGATGACCCAGGCTGGTATTCAATCGAATCCCGACTGCAGAAATATTGAAGCAAAACAGAGCACATTTTTGCAGCACAGAAGCTATGGAATTGGTTGGGGTTACTGAACTCATTCCTCGTACCTAACCTATATAATACTGTACCGGTCATCATAACATAACTTGATTATTTGAATTTGGATATGATGTTGGCCTATAGAACAATGCCACCCTCTCCACACAGTTTTACATCATTATATTTTTAACACCATCTCACGGTAGCCTAACGCAGAGCAGCATATACCCACTCTCCTCAAACTGCACTGAATATTTCGAACCAGTGTGTGCCCATCTACTCAGCTATGTTAAAAGAGTTTGTGTTATTCACCTAAAATGTCTCATACTTCAACATGAAGTGGCCCCAAAGGACCCATTCTCTCTAGCTAACGTCATGTTGTGCTGGTAATAGAACGTACAATTTACAATCTCTTTAAACTGCTGTCATTTGTTGATTAATTATCTCGGAAAGGGAATATAAAATATTTTTATGGTCAATATTGATGAATAATAATTAATACAATTGCCAACTCACTTGCAGCAATTAAATAGCGATTTCAACAGTATTAAGATAAT
Organism: Coregonus lavaretus; assembly: GCF_964263955.1. Classification (NCBI taxonomy): domain Eukaryota; kingdom Metazoa; phylum Chordata; class Actinopteri; order Salmoniformes; family Salmonidae; genus Coregonus; species Coregonus lavaretus. Next base: position 58,104,030 of record NC_139994.1, read on the forward strand.
TAGATAATCAACTCCATGAAAAAAACCTAGTAAGATCACCTTGGTCCAGTCTCTACAGTCAAACCAGGCCCGAAACCTTTTGCTGTATAAAATCTGTCTCAAACCAGTGTTACAGTCACCCCCTCATTGGACACACAGCACAGTGTACAGTAGTGGCTCTCTGACCTTACTATTTGCCCAGCCCTGGTCCACATGTTGCTGTTTGACTTTTCCATATTGGCTGCCAGATGTGTCCACCCCCAAACAAACACAGCCTGCCTGACCAGCTAAAACACCGGCTTGGGTCGGTGTATTTGGAGAGGCCGTGCTTGATGAAAGGCAAATATTCATTTTGTGTTCAAATACAGTGTGTTAGGATGATGATGTGTGTCCCTGGGCTACAGGTGGGTGGTGCTGCCACCTTACTCACCATGTTGATGTGTGTGCGATTCCGCAAGGATTGCGGGTGCAACACTGTTACAAGGTTATTTAGATGTTATAGACCTGCGATATTTGGGGGAGGTGGCGTGAAAAGAGCTGTCTACGTCTCAGTGTAGTAACCAGCCGCAGTTCGGATGCCATGGAAACGACGCCCCCAGTCTGGCATCTATGGTAACCCCTTTCTCCGTCCTGCATTAAGTGGATTTAACAAGTGACATCAATAAGGGATCATAGCTTTCACCAGGATTCACCTGGTCAGTCTATGTCATGGAACGTTTTGTACCCTCAGTGCATACTGCATGACAAGGTGTGTATACTATGGCATGAAGTGTGTTTGTTACTGTTCTGTGGTCAGCTCGCTGTATTGTATCAGTTCCTATACTGTATCCACTGGCCTGGTAGGATTTGTGATATTAGGTGGCGTCTGATATGGAACAAAATGTCAAAGGTCCAATGAGATAAGAGACAGAGAAACAGTAGCCGGCTGTCCCAGCGTGAGGTCATCAGGTCGTCAGTGTCATTTACATTTACATTTTAGTCATTTAGCAGACGCTCTTATCCAGAGCGACTTACAGTTAGTGAGTGCATACATTTTCTATTTTTTTTTCATACTGGCCCCCTGTGGGAATCAAACCCACAACCCTGGCATTGCAAGCGCCATGCTCTACCAACTGAGCTACACGGGTCATGACAGGAACAGTTCTCAGGTTTACAGTGAGTATGAGTGTTTGTACAGCGTCCATGAGGGTGAACGTGAGCTGTTCCCGTTTTTTTCCCCAGAACATGTATTTACATGCATTGGACGGGCATGCAGTCAGGCATACATACAGACAGACAGACATAAATAGACAGACAGAAGATAGATTGTGAAGTGACAGAGACAGACTGTGTTTCTTTGTCATCCTCCACTTTCCTCTTAGTCACCTTTTCCATTAGAGCTATCCCATTAAAAAGCCCAGCCAAAGCAATATGTTCCTTCAGAAAGTATTAATACCCCTAGACTTATTCCACATTTTGTTGTGTTACAGCCCGAATTCAAAATGGATTAAATAGATTTTTTCCTCACCCATTTACACACAATACCCCATAATAACAAAGTGAAAATGTTTTAGAAATGTTCGCACATTTATTGAAAATGAATTATCTCATTTACATAAGTATTTCCAGTCCCGAGTCAATACATGTTAGAATCACCTTTGGCATCGATTACAGCTGTGAGTCTTTCTGGGTACGTCTCTAAGAGCTTTGCACACCTGGATTGTACAATATTTGCACATTATTCTTTTTTAAATTCTTCAAGCTCTGTCAAGTTGGTTGTTGATCATTACTAGACAACCATTTTCAAGTCTTGTCATAGATTTTCAAACCAATTTAAGTCAAAACTGTAACTAGGCCATTCAGGAACATTCAATGTCATCTTGGTAAGCAACTCCAGTGTATATTTGGCCTTGTGTTTTAGCTTATTGTCCTGCTGAAAGGTGACTTTGTCTCCCAGTGTCTGTTGGAAAGCAGACTGAACAAGGGTTTCCTCTAGGATTTTGCATGTGCTTAGCTCTATTCAGTTTATTTTAATCCTAAAAAAAACTTCCTTGCCGATGAGAAGCATACCCATAACATGATGCAGCCACCACCATGCTTGAAAATATGAAGAGTGATACTCAGTGATGTGTTGTGTTGGATTGGATTTGCCCCAAACATAATGCTTTGTATTCCGAACTTAAAGCTAATTTCTTTGCCACATCTTTTGCAGTTTTACTTTAGTGCCTTATTGCAAACAGGATGCATGTTTTGGAATATATTTATTCTCTACAGGCATCCTTCTTTGCACTCTGTCATTTAGGTTAGTATTGTGGAGTAACTACAATGTTGTTGAACCACCCTCAGTTTTCTACTATCACAGCCATTAAAATGTGTAACTGTTTTAAAATCACCATTGGCCTCATGGTGAAATCCCTGAGCGGTTTCCGTCCTCTCTGGCAACTGAGTTAGGAAGGACACCTGCATCTTTGTAGTGACTGGGTGTATTGATACACCATCCAAAGTGTAATTAATAACTTCACCATGCTCAAAGGGATATTCAATGTCTGCTTTTAAAAAATGTTTACCAATCTACCAATAGGTGCCCTTCTTTGCGAGGCATTGGAAAACCTCCCAGGTCTTTGTGGTTGAATCTGTGTTTGAAATTCCCTGAGAGACTTAACAGATAGTTGAATGTGTGGGGTACAGAGATGAGGTAGTCATTCAAAAATCATGTTAACCACTATTATTGCACATAGAGTGAGTCCATGCAAGTTATTATGTGACTTGTTAAGCACATATATACTCCTGAACTTATTTAGGCTTTTCATAACAAAGGGGTTGAATACTTATTGACTCAAGGACACAAAATCAAAATTGTATCAATTTTAAATTCAGGCTGTAACACAACTAAATATGGAAGAAGTCAAGGGGTGTGAATACATTCTGAAGGCATTGTACCTACTGAAGGAAGGAAGGAAGGAAGGAAGGAAGGAAGGAAGGAAGGAAGGAAGGAAGGAAGGAAGGAAGGAAGGAAGGAAGGAAGGAAGGAAGGAAGGAAGGAAGGAAGGAAGGGAGGGAGGGAGGGAGGGAGGGAGGGAGGGAGGGAGGGAGGGAGGGAGGGAACTCCAAGAGGAAGAACATTAGCCTAGCAATATCTTCTAGAGCCCCAAGGGCTTTCTCAACAATAGACAGTCGTTTAACAATCTTGTCTCTTCAAGACACGTCCATACATAATCTAAACAAAGCAATTTAATAGGATGAGAGAGACTGCTGGAAAAGACGATAAGCAGTTACCCCTATTCACTGGGGGAATATTTTTGTGCTGAATGTTTTTTAATGTAGCAAAGGTTGTAATTTCTTAGTCAAGTTCTCCTTTAAAACACAAAGTAAAAGTGACAATCAATTATGGCATTACATTTGCTTATATTTTTGGGCCCAAAAACTATTTGGACAGCTGCAAATTATAACTTGCGCCTGGTGCAACTTCCTAATAGAGCCGTTGACACGAGCAGTGAAGCTAAATGGATGGACGACAGAGAGGTTGCGCCCCTATTCAAAAGTAGCGCACCATAAAAGGAAATATGATGCCATTTGGGACACAACCAGTGTCAGAACACAAAACATGTGTGACCCGGGTTTGTGTTGTGCAACTGTTGGGATTGTGTCTGTGTTTTGTGGTTGTCTGGCTCACAATAATAGTTTGTTTGATTTAGCGTGGGAGGAGAAAGTTGGAAATGATGATGTGGTGGAGGAACTTGATGGAACTATATAGCTTTCTGTTTACCCTTTAGGGCTAGTTGTGTTTTTCAGTCCAGTGTTTCGTCATAATGCAACATTCATGCATCTGGGTATTCCGTAGATAACACTACTTCCTCTATCTGAGCAGTGTTCCTTACCGGTGCTGGTTCTCATTTGAGAAGCAAACCATCTTGAGGTAGCTTGGGCGCCAGATCTGTTTGTGCTCTTGCCAACTCCATTGCTCATTGTCAAGCCAAACATGTTTGGCATCATGAGTGAAAAGGAGTTGGCATGATAGCACGAACAGACTGTCACCCAGGCTAATCTTGAGGTGTTATTCTCACAAACATGAGCAGATGGAGAATAAAATGTGTGTCTGTAGCATACTGTACTAATGACATGATGCAGTCCCACTTGACAGTTTCTATTCTAAACATAGCACAGAGCCTGGGGCACAACGTTTTGATGACATCAATTAACATAAAGGACGGGATTGAATGGAGGAGTGTCTCTCAGCATGACTCTGTATCTTTTGCTCTCTCCTCTCTCTCTTCCCTCTTGCTCCTTCTTTCTCTCTCTCTCTCGCTCTCCTCTCTCTCTCTTCCCTCTCTCTCTCTCTCTAGCTCACCTGTGGCAGCTCGTCAGGTTTCAAGGAGAGGAAAGGGTACGCGGGGGGGGTAGTGGACAGCTCACACAATGGCATCGCGTGGGGACAGTAGAGCGATCGACAGCTCTCACCCCCTGCTCTTATCTCTGTGTGTCAGAGATGTGTGAAGGAACGAAGGGGCAAAAGGGGGGTGGGGGGGGAGTATTCCTTTCTGAGTCATAGGCTAAAGTGAGTCTGAATTCATAGAGCACCATGAAGGACCCCATTATTATCTACCCTTGTACCTTTCCCTGTTGTAAAAGGGATTGTTGAACTAAGTAGTGCCTGTTTAAATAGGCACTACATAGATCAGTGTCACACTTTGTCATGAGTGGTTCAAAATATGTTATTTTCTACCTTATGTCTTTGCTTCTTTATTTTGCCCAGTTTTATACTCTGTTAGACTGTAATATACATTGTCCTTTCCTTGTTAGATTTTCCTAGTCTGATGTGTTCGCAGGGACGTTCCCGATCGACAGGGACATTTCCTAGAAGGGATTTTGTTTACATTTCTGACCAGAGTGACAGACGGTGGTTATAAACACAGACTCCAAGATGGATGGGGCCACACAGACTTTTCCCCAGAGTGTGTCTCATATTGAGTAGCCTGTGTACACTGAGCCACTTGATCTGGAACACAAATTGGCTGTTTAGGTTAATTATCCTTGATTAGCTCAGGAAAAGAAACCGCAATGGCTATCTTGTTGCAGACTATCCTGTTAAGCCCTTAAAGTCTAGTGTGTAACAGTTCTGGGGTTTTGTCTAACCACGACAAATAGAGAGAAATCACGTTAAAATTAGATCAGTGAGTTGTTGTCCAGTTGTATTAAATCAGCACTGTAGGCTCAGTGACCATTTAAACATAATGCTGATGATTTTGCCTGTTTATCTATACTGAACAAAAATATAAACGCAATATGCAACAATTTCAAAGATTTTACTAAGTTACAGTTCATATAAGGAAATCAGTCAATTGAAATAAATAGGCCCTAATCTATGGATTTCACATGACTGGGCAGGGGCGCGGCCATGGGTGGGCCTGGGAAGGCATAGGCCCACCCACTTGGGAGCCAGGCCCACCCATTGGGAAGCCAGGCCCAGCCAATCAGAATTAGTTTTTCTCCACAAAATGGCTTTATTACAGACAGAAATACTCCCCAGTTTCATCAGCTGTCCGGGTGGCTGGTCTCAGACGATCCCACAGGTGAAGAAGCCAGATGTGGAGGTCCTGGGCTGGCATGGTTACACATGGTCTGCGGTTGTGAGGCCGGTTGGACGTACTGCCGAATTCTCTAAAACAACATTGGAGGTGGCTTATGGTAGAGAAATTAACATTCAATTCTCTGGCAACATCTCTGTTGGACATTCGTGCAGTCAGCATGCCAATTGCACGCTCCCTCAAAACTTGAGACATCTGTGGCAATGTGTTGTGTGACAAAACTGCACATTTTAGAGTGACCTTTTATTGTCCCCAGCACAAGGTGCACCTGTGTAATGATCATGCAGTTGGATCAGCTTGTTGATATGCCACACCTGTCAGGTGGATGGATTATCTTGGCAAAGGAGAAATGCTCACTAACAGGGATGTAAACCAATTTGTGCATTCAATTTGAGATAAATAAGCATTTTGTGCGTATGGAACATTTCTGGGATCTTTTATTTCAGCTCATGAAATATGGGACCAACACTTTACATGTTGCGTTTATATTTTTGTTCAGTATAGTTAGGGTATAATGATACATTTACTGGGAAATTTAAGAAACAGGCTTTGATATTGTTGCACAATTACTAATTATCCCTTTAGGATGTACATACAGTCTGTGTCAAATGAATAAAAACATTTGCATATATTTAACATGTAACAGGAGGAACTAGGGCCATGTTCAAATACTATTCAAATGCATCCTTCCTTCCTTCCTTCCTCCCTTCCTTGAGGTTTTGGAATGGGGCCTAGTAGACCCTACAAACCCTTCACTGAGACTCACAAGGGTGTAAACATTACCAGTCCAGCTGCAATGCAAACGGTCATTGTGTAAGAGCGTCTGAGTTGTGTCTGAACTTCTCTCGACCTCGTCCTCTATCTCTCGTGCATCTGCGCCACACAAAATGGATCATCGTGTTTATTCTGCTCCACTTCCTCATTAAATAATGACTCATTTACATGTTGTATTGTTATCTTGTTGCTTTGGATCTGACCCTGGATCTCCAGTGTGGAGTTAGCCTATACAGTAAGCCATTAGACTATTTACTAGGTGTGTTACTGCTGTTGCATAAGCTGTGGCTAGTCTCATTAGGAAGTGATGGAAAGATCAATTCTATAAATTATTTTTAAAGAAAAAATTGGAATTAGCTCCATTTTAGGAAAAGTGGCTATTTTTATGGTGATGACAGGCCAATTTAAGCCCAGTCAAGCAACAGTAGACTAAATATTTTAGTGATCTTTTTACAGTTGGGATTTATGGAATCTCTCTTACTTCTTGAGGAAGGTTTATCTGTGTGAACGACATTCATTTCACTCACAAGCCAAACCCCTCAGTCATAAAAACATTCCCCACAACAACATAGCCGTAAATCTTGGGGTAGTTTTGGAGTGTGATGTTCACCGCTTAGGGAACCGCTCGGTGCCAATGACCCTCAGTCTGACCACATGGGTTCTCTGTGCGTTCCAATTGCCTGAGCGGCCCAGCCAGAGAGTGAGACCTTCTCCAGCTGGAGAAACTTAAGACTCCCTCCTCCACAACACACACACACTACTGTAGCCTACAAGTACAACTGTGTTGGGATGAACAGTGAATCGGTGTAGGGAGTTAGGTAAATGTTGAACTTTCAACTGCATTGAGGGAAAGTTGTCTTAAATACCACATTATTAAATAAATACAATTAAATAAAAGACCCCTTTCTTCCATTTTGAGAAAACAACAAACTGAAACTAACTTGGTTGCTTGCTACCCACCAAACAGCAATGATAGAAAAAGTATAGATGTTGATGCGGTTTGACAGTTTATGCCCCTATGAACAAGAGACATGTCTAAAACATTTTTGTGTGTCAGCCCCATGGCAACACAATGAATAACACATGAAGGTGAAAGTCGTTTGCTATCTTTCTTCTTCGAGAGAGAATATGGCCACTTCTTCCTGACCTACATTCAGGCCTTGGCGCACATTTTTTGTCTCTCTCTTCCTTTAAAAATGTTTTATATAAATCCCTCTCTTTCTTCTCGGATGCAGATACTGAGTCTCTGGCCAGACATGTCACACACACACACCCACCCAAGGGGGCTTGGCAATGGCTCATTTGTTGCTATTGTTGTGGTTGGCGTGGTGATGCATTATTTTAAGCCAGGCTCGTATGATTTGTTTGTTTACACACCGCTGGGGCATCGACTCGGTCGAGGGAGCAGGAATCAATCTTCGTTGTGCCGGTCAGAGGGCCGGGAGGGGATGGGGTCAATGGGTCTCTAAGCGAGAGAGCAAAAACAGTAGGGTGGGGGCTGTGTGTCACATCCTGGACACGTCACGCTCTTTGCCAGGGTGCAGGGTGGGGCAGCGGGTCGATGGGCTGTTTGGATCTTGGCAGACCTGGCAATGCAGGCAGGGCTCTTAATTGATTGATTGCCCCCAGGTGTATGGAGGAAGTGAGGAAAAGAGGGAGGGATGGAGGAAGAGACAGATGCTGTGATGTAGGAGCTTGCTCAGGTCATTAAAGAGGTGGAGGAAGAGACAGATGCTGTGGTGTAGGAGCTTGCTCAGGTCATTGAAGAGGTGGAGGAAGAGACAGATGCTGTGGTGTAGGAGCTTGCTCAGGTCATTAAAGCCCACACGTCGGTGTAGAACTGTAAACAGTCATCATTCATGAATACTACAAGCTTTCACACATACGCCCCCAGGTCCAATACAACGTCCATCATGTCTATAGCAGTGTAATTCAGCATAACTCTCTCCCTCGGTCTTTCCAGGAAGGTCATTCTTCTGAGGGCTCCTTCACCTACAGGGAGAAGCTCACGGAGTCACACTCATTCGACTTTGTCCATTGTTGTTTCTTCATGCTCAGCTAGAGGGCATCTTCCTCAATAGACACCATTGGCTTTCAGTGTTGTTTGGTCCCATCTTGTCCCCTATGGCGCCTACAAAACGGACATTACATCAGTGTCTATAGGGCCTCTAGGGACAACTTCATCCTATTCTTCCCCTATAAGCTGAATCGTATACATCTTCGTTACTATTCAGAGACACAGCCACAGGCCTCAGCAGTGTTGTCCAGCAGGTGGTCCCTTTGAACCGGGTTAGGGATTCATCACCTTCCGACCAGGAAGAGAGTGGATAGAACAAAGCTGAGCTCTGCATGCTATCAATAACTATGACTGGGGAAATAACAGAGGGTGGGAGGGTTCACCTAGATTGATAATAGATGTGTCCTCCATTGGAAAGTCAAGTAGATGTAATACTTGTTGTGTGTTTGCATTCATGCAGTGCTAAATGCGCAATCACAATAGAAATGTTAACACAAAAACCACTTAATGTCAAACTGTTTATTAAACAATAATACTAGAAGGGGTACCGGTGCCCCCTGTACATAGCCTCGGTATTGTTATTTTATTGTATTACTTCTTTTTATTTTATACTTTAGTTTATTTAGTAAATATTTTTTTGTTGGTTAAGGGCTTGTAAGTAAGCATTTCACGGTAAGGTCTACACCTGTTGTATTCGGATTTGATTTGATTGTGATTTTAGCAAGGTTGTGATGCGGTCACAGGTACGAGGCGCTAGCCGAACCAACGATAGCTAAAGTAGAAAAGAGACCAGCACTCAGGTTGACCTACAAATCAACAGTAATTTTTAGAACACAACTGACATACAGGTAGATGTCTGTGGAGAGACTGCACCGAGAGCACTCTGCAGTAGACACATCTCCTGACCCCATGGTGATCCCTGGGTCGGCCCTCTACTGTCTCCATGTGACCTTTGAGCCACAGGGTTACGACCCCAGGGGGTACAGGAACACAGGCGGGAACACAGAGAGCAACACACAGGACACCCCCTGAACACTACCCAATAAATAATTCATGGCCCTGACATTTACAGTTTTAAGCCCATTTGTCATTCCTTGTGGCCTGTTTTTGTGAAGTAATAAAGACAATAGGATGTTTATATTTGAGATGTTATATTTGAGATGTGCAAACCAAATAGCAAAGCTTGCTCCACGAAACAAAAAGGTACTGTATCTAACCAGATTTAGGTCTGAAAAGTCCAATGTGTGGAATAAATGACAACCAAGTATGTACGAATGACTTTGTAGTTACAGGTGTTTGTGTACCATCGTACCACGGCATTAATAAAAACAAGTCAAATAAAAATAAAGCAACGGTCTAAACCGAATCGAGCGTTCAATTTGAGTTCTTCATTTTCTTGAGTGGTCTGGTGGAAGGTCGGAGGTCGTCGGCTCCATGGGCGAAGGCACACTCCTCAGCCGGCAGGGGGCATCCGTGGGGGTGGTGGGCATGGAACCAGCATGCCCGGGTCTTCAGGGCACCAGAGAGTAGGGGCTTCTGCTTAGCATCAGCCCTGGTACCTTGCAGCCCTCTGGGTCTCTGGGTCTGTACCCAGCAGTTCCGGATATGGACCATACCGCCTTCCACTGGAAGGAAGAGAGGAAAGGAGAGAGAAAGAGGAGGGGGGTTTAATACAAACCTTTTTTGATTCATAATAGGTCTAGGCCAGTTGCAAGAGTTTATTTTTTATTTTTTTTGGGGGGGGGGGGGGTAGATCAGCTTAATATTGCAGATAGATTGTAACTTCCATCAATGTAATTGTCTGCATCACTTCCAATCCCCCATGTTTTTTATATATATACTCCCCTTTATTACTTTTCAACCCCGCCATCCTTTCCCTACTTGGGGTAAATTAGTGAACAACAATGCTTAGGCCTCTACTTCCAGCTTATACTTACTATCTACATTTTATGGACACAGTCAATTTTACAATAATTCTATTTTATTTGTTTTTGCTCCTGAACTACTTCTACTCTCAACCTCTCCGATCATTTTCATGATGTCCATCCGGTTTGCTTCTATATGCCATATATTTCTAGACTTGCAAGAGTTAAGGCAAGCTTTAAGAGAGACTGCCAAATGGCAATTCCTTCAAGCTGAGAGTGGGGAAGAATCCATCTACTTTTTCAAGCATTCTTATCTGAATATGTGGCATTCCAATAATCCCTGGATTGCTTCAGTATGATTAATGTAGGTAGACCCAGTGCCAGAACCATTGACATAGAGTGCAGCAAACCTGAGAATTTTGGGAATGTTGCCAGAATTTTTTTACCCTAATCCAGACATTCTTCTCAACAAAGTTTGAGCTCCAAATGGCTCTAACCAGAAATTAAATGGATATACACTACCGGTCAAAAGTTTTAGAACACCTACTCATTCAAAGGTTTTTCTTTATTTTTACTAATTTCTACATTGTAGAATAATAGTGAAGACATAAAAACTATGAAATAACACATATGGAATCATGGAGTAACCAAAAAAGTGTTAAACAAATCAAAATAGATGTTATATTTGAGATTCTTCAAATAGCCACCCTTTGCCTTGATGACAGCTTTGCACACTCTTGGCATTCTCTCAAACAGCTTCACCTGAAATGCTTTTCCAACAGTCTTGAAGGACTTCCCACATATGCTGAGCACGTGAAGAGGGCACGACAAACCTATTCCCCCTAAGGAGACTGAAAAGATTTGGCATGGGTCCTCAGATCCTCAAAAGGTTCTACAGCTGCACCATCGAGAGCATCCTGACTGGTTGCATCACTGCCTGGTATGGCAACTGCTCGGCCTCCGACCCCAAGGCACTGCAGAGGTAGTGCGTACGGCCCAGTACATCCTGGGGCCAAACTTCCTGCCATCCAGGACCTCTATACCAGGGGGTGTCAGAGGAAGGCCCTAAGGCACCCTAGGCATAGACTGTTCTCTCTGCTACCGCACGGCAAGCAGTACCGGAGTGCCAAGTCTAGGTCCAAGAGGCTTCTAAACAGCTTCTACCCCCAAGCCATAAGACTCCTGAACATCTAATCAAATGGCTACCCGGACTATTTGCACTGCCCCCCTCTTTTACGCTGCTGCTACTCTCTGTTTATTATCTATGCATTGTCACTTTAATAACTCTACCTACATGTACATATTACCTCAATTACCTTGACTAACCGGTGCCCCCGCACATTGACTCGGTACCGGTACCCCCTGTATATAGCCTCGCTATTGTTATTTTTACTGCTGGTCTTTAATCATTTGTTACTTTTATTTCGTATGATTTTATTTTTTATTATTTTGTGTGATTTTTGTGGGTATTTTTTCTTAAAACTGCATTGTTGGTTAAGGGCTTGTAAGTAAGCATTTCACTGTAAGGTCTACACTTGTTGTATTCGGCGCATGTGACGAATAACATTTGATTTGATTTGTTGGCTGCTTTTCCTTCACTCTGCAGTCCGACTCATCCCAAACCATCTCAATTTGGTTGAGGTCGGGGGATTGTGGAGGCCAGGTCATCTGATGCAGCACTCCATCACTCTCCTTCTTGGTAAAATAGCCCTTACACAGCCTGAAGGTGTGTTGGGTCATTGTCCTATTGAAAAACAAATGATAGTCCCACTAAGACCACACCAGATGGGTTGGCGTATCGCTGCAGAATGCTGTGGTAGCCATGCTGGTAAGTGTGCCTTGAATTCTAAATAAATCACTGATAGTGTCACCAGCAAAGCACCCCCACACCATAACACCTCCTCCTCCATGCTTTACGGTGGGAAACGGTGGGAAACACACATGCAGTTGGAACCAAAAATCTCAAATTTTGACTCATCAGACCAAAGGACAAATTTCCACCGGTCTAATGTCCATTGCTCGTGTTCTTGGCCCAAGCAAGTCTCTTCTTCTTATTGGTGTCCTTTAGTAGTGGTTTCTTTGCAGCAATTCGACTATGAAGGCCTGATTCACACAGTCTCCTCTGAACAGTTGATGTTGAGATGTGTCTGTTACTTGAACTCTGTGAAGCATTTATTTGGGCTGCAATTTCTGAGGCTGGTAACTCTAATGAACGTATCCTCTGCAGCAGAGGTAACTCTGGGTCTTCCATTCCTGTGGCGGTCCAGTTTCATCATAGCGCTTGATGTTTTTTGCGACTGCACTTGAAGAATCTATAAAAGTTCTTGAAATGTTCCATATTGACTGACCTTCATGTCTTAAAGTAATGATGGATTGTCATTTCTCTTTGCTTATTTGAGCTGTTCTTGCCATAATATGGACTTGGTCTATCTTCTGTACCCCCCCCCCCCCACAAATTAACTTTTAAGAAGGCACACCTGTTAATTGAAATGCATTCCAGGTGACACTACCTCATGAAGCTGATTGAGTGAATGCCAAGAGTGTGCAAAATTGTCATCAAGGCAAAGGGTGGCTATTTGAAGAATCTCAAATATAAAATATATTTTGATTTGTTTAACACTTTATTGGTTACTACATGATTCCATATGTGTTATTTCATAGTTTTGATGTCTTCACTATTATTCTACAATGTATAAAATAGTAAAAATAAAGAAAATCCCTTGAATGAGTAGGTGTTCTAAAACTTTTGACCGGTAGTATATATCCATTTAATTTCTGGTAAGAGCCATTTGGAGCTCAAGCTTTGTTGAGAAGAATGTCTGGATTAGGGTAAAAGAATTCTGGTAACATTCCCAAAATTCTCAGGTTTTCCTGAAATTTTGGTGGGAGGATTCTGGATTTCCTGCGTATTCCCACCCGATTCCAGGAATCTTCCAACCGGGATTCCTGAAAAACCTGGGAAAGTTATCATTTTTCAACCCTAGTCTGGATGCTGAGTTTGTACTGCACGTACCTCTGAAGACCTGGTGGTTGTTCTTGAGCAGGGTCTACAGACCTCCACAGAGTCTCCTGCTCCAACAGCTCAGCTACCTTGCTCCCTGACAGACTGCCTGAAGAGCAGAGCGTGAGGAGGAGTGCATTTGGAATGAAAAAGGAGAGGAAGGTGGTTAAGGGTTCAAGAATGGAGTAGGAGGAGAAGGATGAAATGTTGAGGTTAGGAGTGACTGGAGAGCCTTTTGGGATGGCACAGGCTTGTTTCCCAAATGGCACCCTATTTCTTATATAGTGCACTACTTTTGACCAAAATGGGTCACTGGTCAAAAGTAGTGCACTACAAAGGGAATACGGAGAGATAATTAGAGCCTCAAAAAAGAACTTGTTCTCTTAGACATTTCATCTCAGGTGTCAGACAGTCAGAGCTGTGAAGTCAATTAAACTCAGTCCAACATGCTGTCATAAGAGAACATTTCGCCACCTCAGTTCCCCAGCGTCATTTCAGATACCAACGAGTTAGGAGAGAGGGAGATATTAAAATTAACCCATTCCCGCAGGCTGCTTTAGAAAATGGTTATGCATGGCCAAAAACTATTTTGGTGTTTCCACGATATTTGTAAGCCAAGATATGAATTCCCAGTGGAGTTCACGGAAGAGCAGCTAGCCAACCTTTAAGTTCCATTTCATGGACATTAAAGTATTTCTGGATTTGCTTTCCCTTCTCCATGGAGAATTCAATCTGTTTTGACCTTTGGTTCATATAAATGACAATCTCATCTTCTCTCTTTGGCATATGTGAGTGCAGTTCCACCTTAGGTTCCCCCATGTTGTTGTTGTTTTTTACATCATTATAGATCTATAGACGACAGTTGCGAGGATAGCCCATGTGTCTATTATATCAGACCCAGTTGTCTGGACAGTGGGCACCCCATTGTGACTTCCCTGCTGTGGCAAAGCTTTTACCCTCTTACCAACAAATGACAGTGCAATACTTGTCAATCAATCACCAAGGGCCCTCCACTCTAGATTATCAACTTCAAAACTGTTCTGTTGATTTTGTATAAAAAGGTGTTAAACATGGCCTACTTAGCTTACATAGAGATTATTGTTACAGTACTGTACCACATTATGCAACATATTCAAGACACTCCACTTTTGTTTTGTTTGCAACTAGGGATAGTATGCCAAGGTACGTGTGAACAGTGGGCAGCTGGCAGCAGGTTGGCATTTATTGTCAGGAATCTTACCCTGGAGGCAGCTCTGCAAAGTGGTCACCAGCTGGCACAGCCACAAATTCATAAAATCTGATTTTAAACCTAACCTTAACCACACTGCTAACCCTAACCTTTATGATACAGACAATTCTGACTTTGCATCTGCCCATTTAGCGGAAATCACTCAGTTCTGCCTCCAGGGCAAGATTCAGGACAAACGTCAACCTGCAGGGGCCCGGGGCCTTAATATAACATCAATACAACTTACAGCTGCCCTTTAGAGACCATAGCCTACACTGCTAATTGAGATGAATGGGTTAACTGGGGCTATTGACAATGTGGAATTAGTCTGGACCTGGACTGGACTCCTAGACGGTTATAAATGGATTGTCCATAGATACTGTGTTTGTGTACTGCTGTGAGCACAAGGTTGATTACACGTTAGCATTTATTTACTGAATAAGAGGAAACAGAGATACTCTATTATTATTTTTGCCTCTGTTTTAGCCCTTATACTAAAATAGTGAATACTAAGCAGAACTGCCATCTAAAAATACAATACAAAAATGTCACAATACCTGTAAAAATGTAGGCACAAAACCTTTCATCCGACCATACAGTGTTTGATTACAATTAGTAGGCTAGTCGACTAGAAGAATGAATGACGCAGTATGAGATTGTGGAAATTATTGCATCTTATGGTTCTTGTGTTCCTTTCAAACTTGCATGAGGCGATTGTTTAGCTTGTCCTTGTTTGTCACAT